>NC_056737.1:767991156-768075431 GCF_019279795.1 Protopterus annectens | reverse complement strand
GAATTAGCGTAGTACTAACCTATGAACCTTTAAGGGGTCCACAAACCCATCCAGGCATGTCTCCTGACTCCTCAAGAGGTTCTTTCTGCAGTGGAAGTTATTAACCTCATCAAAGAGTTAGAAATAGATGACATATTGGCCAAGTGGGGAGATACCTTCTTGAGGTCCTCCTCTTTCAAGGACTCTGCCAGAGAATTAGGGAGTTCCTTAACCAGATCCCTTCGGAGATGCATGAAGTGTGCCAAATAATTCAATGCTCTCAATGTAAAGGTAGATGAGGCATACATGCACTTTCCTTGTCTGCCCAAGCCCAAGACACCTTGCTCAGGGGATGAACAGTGGAGCTCTTTTCAGCTAGCTCTTTCTTGGTGGCTGCTGACACCACAATGGCATCAACAGTGACACCCTTGCTCCAGTACAGGCGCTCACGAGGCGAGCTGAGGTACTTGTCTGCACGCTTGGGTATGTTTTCCACAAATCAATGAAGTGAACTGCTGGCAGGGTTACCCAAGACATAGATGGGCCTGTCCCAAAGGCCTCCAGAAACGCAGACTCCTCAGAAGAAGGGGGTTAGGTCGACCAGCCACCCTTTTGCTTCAGGATTTCCATATCATCTCCGAAGGAGATGTCGTTGGGTGGAGATCGGGGGGGGACCCTTCTCCTTCATTAAAGTTAGTTCTTCTGTCAATGACTCCAAAGTGGAGTCCAAGTCCTTCCTTTTGCACTGTCCCTTCTGATGAACCTCCACCATGGCATACTTAGGGAAGGAATTGGAGGAAAGGGGTCCTCCTTGCTGGGGATAGGTCTTGCAGGCTCTCCTGGAGGGAATGACTACAGACAGGATGAATGGGTGAAAAGCTGGAATCAGAGGGAGACTGGGTTGGATCCAGGGGATGAGGAACAGCTTCTCGCTGTCTGGAGAAAGCCTTCTCTGCCACCTGAAAGGCAGACAAACCTGGAGAATTTCCTCCCCCCTCTCTCATAGCCAGAGCTACCAAGGGAGAGAAGGAATATATCATCTCAGATCAGATGCCTCCAGAGAGCACTGAACCCAAACTGTCAATGGCCGAAGACCCTACAGGAAGAGACAGATCTGATCTCTGGTTTGGGACCTCTCAGACTGCAACAGAGCGGAACCAGTCTGGGACACAGCTAGTGTCAAAGAAAGATGAGACCACCACTCAGATGATGGCCCACTTGGAAAAGCCAGATCCTGAAGTTCTGAAACTGGAGGTGAAATCGAAGAGGAAATTTAGATATCGGGGTTGGAGCTTTCACGGACCACGCATGGATTAGAGATGGCAAAATCCCCAAATGAATCTGGGCTTTGAGAAAACTCCACATCACCTTGTCCATGTCTGAATGAGACAGTCAGCAGGATCTTGAAAAGGCTGAAGAATGGGTTGACTTGACCAGAGAAAGGCTAGTTTGAGCAGCTGGAGTTGGGGAAGGAGGCTTGCCCCAAACCAGAGTATGGCTCTGGGACCTCTGATCGAAGTGTTTCGGACCAGAGAAGGATTCACCCAGAGATGGTGAACTCTGTATCTGAATGATGTTGAATGGAACCGAAGGGGTGGTTGGATCCAAAGGCTGAGGATCTGAGAGCACTCTGGTCTTAGTCAGCACAGATTCAATTGGACACAAAGAACTTCTTCAATCCGATGAAGCTCGGAGATCTCTAGGATCTTAAGTAGTTGTATCTGATAATCTCCGGTGTTTCTCAGGCAGCAGAGGGCTTAACAGGAGTTTGAGGTCCTGAGGTCGGAAGGAGACCTCTCAAAATCAACTTATTTCATCAGTCAGCAAGGGAGTGGGGATTAAAGGCTGCACAGGCATCACACTACTTGTAATTGCCCTGGTTCGAGATAATACACACAGTTGTTGTGGGCATCCGAGTGGGGATCTTATGCCCACAAGAGGCACACCTCTTGAAACCTGTAGGTTTGTCAGACATACTGAAACACACAAGCACTACCCAAAGAGCATTTATCAAGAGGCAATTTACACCAACACAACCAATGGAAAAACAAAGACACTGGGAAAGTTATTTTTGGGGGGTAAAGGAAAAATCAATGGTTACTGAAAGGGAAATGTAGAGGGGGAGGGGCAGCTGTTCTAAAGCTAGGCAAAAGAACTAGATAAAAAGGAACGGGACAACATACAAGTAATTAAACACTAGCAAAGTGAAAAAGGAGAACTTCTGAGGACAAAATAATCACTTATCTGACTCAAGGCTATGGAATCAAATCTGAGCTGGAAGGTGGTAAACGAGATGGGGGGTGTTAGAGCAGGAGTGAGGCCTTATGGGAGAGGAAGGTGCTCAAGGTTCGGATTGTAAGTCTTGAGAAAATGCTGAATCAGACCCACAGACCTAAGAGTAAGGAATAATGAAAAGGACATCAGATACAATATTATGTATGGCTACTGTTCTTCTCCTTAAGGATCTGCATTTAAAGTGCCAGTCTCTCCTTATTTCTTCAGCTTTTCCCCAGTTTCATCATCATCCCTTTCTGCTTGTGCTATGTATAATACCCTTAACTTAGTAGCTCTAAATACCCATTTAAACGGAGTAATCCTAAACCACCTTGGTATATTGTAGGGATTAACTTATCCCATTTAACCCCTGCCCTCCTTCCTCTCCCAGATAAAATCTTTCAACTCTTTACTAACTGCTACCCAGAACTTCTCCTCTGGTTGATAAAAATATGCCTGACCCGTGTATAAAACTAAAAGGACTAAAAACAAATCTTCAGTGCTTGTATCTCACTATCCATAACACAGAGCATCCGATTTCTCAGTTTTTTATTACCTTTTCTTTAGTCTCTTCCCACATATCCTTAGCCGCCACAACAGAATCCTTTTTAACCCATACTCCTAAATAATTCATTTTATCATGTCCCCATAAATATGGGTATTGCAGGACTAATTTGTGTGAGGGTACATAGCCTACAGCTACTGCCATTGCTTTACCTTCATTAAATTTTGTACCTTGAAGAAATGTGAAAGTCTCTCAGAATGTTCCACAACACTGAAATGTCCTTTTCTTGTTTTATCAGATACAAAATAACATCCATCTGTAAATAAAGCCAACATTTTGAGTGCCATACCAATTATATCCTTGAATTTCTGAGTCGCTTATTTTCTTTGCCAATGGTTCTAAATACCGTGCAAATAATAAAGGGGAAAGAGGACACCTGCCTGGCTCCTCTGTTCAAACAGAACTTATAAGACAGTAACTCTTCCACTTTAAATTTTTTGTCTTTAATCCCTTACATTATCCTACTAATTAACATTATTTTGTGACTGAATGCAAATGATTCCATTTCTCTACTCGTAAAATCCCAGCTTACTTTGTCAAATGGCTTCTCTCCATCAAAAACCAGCAAGCACAGTGGTATTTTCTTACATTCTGCTTCCCTCTGGATCACCACTGTTCTATTAATGCTGAACTCCACAAAACCACATTGATCCATATCTATCAATTTGGCATCACATTTGCCATTATTTTAGCCATTGTAGACAAATACTTTATAACCATTGTTTAGAATCGAAATGGGCCTATTATGAAGCTGGTTCTGATGGGTCTTTACTATCCTTATGTATTACAGCCATGGCAGCTTTCTTCTAGCATGTTGTTCCTTCTCCTTTTAAAATACTGCAGACCTTTATCAATCATTCCTAGCTTCCAAAGTTCCACGATACCATACATTCCTGTAGACTTTCCTGTAGACTGAATATACATCAACATTTTTATCTCATCTCATCCTATACTAAATAATTGAGCCTCAGTTACCTCTAACCTTGGGTTATGCAATTCTTCCATAAACATTTCCATTTGTACTTTTTCTTAATTTCCAGATTTCTCTGCTTTATACAATTGGTAATACATTTCTGAAATATATCTAATACCGCTTCAAGACCGCTGGTTATTTTCCTTGTTATAGGCTTAAGCTTGACAACAACCCTTTCTGCTTTCTGTTGTCCAAACCATTGTGCTAAGCTTTTATGCTCTGGAAATATCAAAAACAGTTACTTACCAGCAATCTTTTCTGATTTCATGTATATTTTTGAGGTAGCTCCTTACTTTCTCTTCAGCACGCCGCAGCTGTGCCTCTTCTGATTCTGTGAGATTCCCTCCTATTCTGCAATACTTACTTTTGTCAGTCCATCTAAATAATTCTTGTTACTTAACCATTTTCTTTTATTTCTATCCTATTTTAAACTCCATTTTCATTTTATTCCACACTCTAGTTATATTATCTGAAGAAATTTATTTTTTCCCTATTAACTCCCACTAACCATTCCTTAAATTCCTCTCTGTTTAACAGATAGGTGGGGAAGCACCAGTGTCTCAATTTTATTTCATTACCCTGTTTTTTTTAGTTACTATTGGTATGTGATCTGAAATAGTTACTGGATGCATATCAACACTTTCAATTAAATACACATGTTCCTGTGAAAGTACAGTTGTGTACACTTACCATAAATGTATAGATGTTCGAGTGTATTCACTGCTGCAGTCATCACATTTGGGTTATCCCTACCAGGGTAGCCCTAAGTCGACCCGAATATCAAAGGCTTAGTATTTTCTGCATTGGTTGTCGTCGCTCCACGACTGATGTCAGGTCGTCAGTGTTATAAATTAAGGCAGTCAACGCCATTACACAAGTTTTTCTTGCCCTAATTGTCAGGAGCCCCCAAGAGGGAGCTAGGTTATGGTGGAAGAACACCACCAATAGAAAGTAAATACCAAAACATCCTTGTAAGGATAGAGTTAGAGAGAGAAGTTGAGAGAGAGAGAGAGGGACAAGTGGAATGGAGGGAGGGAAACCAGGACTGCAACAGTGAATACACTCTAACATCTACATTTATGTTAAGTGTACACAACTGTACTATGTTCGTGTTTCACTGTTGCAGTCAACACATTTGGGTTGATTCTCAAAGCTGAAGAAAAGCGTGGAGGCAGTCAAGAAGATTAGGGGCTGGCTAGGATGCTCTGCAAGACTGCTGTGGCAAAGCCTGCCCTGGATTTGGAGAAGACAAGCAGGTGGTAATGCTTGGTGAAGGTATGAGCAGATGTCCATGTTGCAGCCTCCAGATGTCCCTAGTGGGGACCCCTCTGAGGAAAGCTGCAGAGGTGGCGGTTGCTCTGGTCGAATGTGTCTTGACCTCATTGGGGGGAGGTTTCCCATGCTGCTTGTAGCAGAAATGGATGCAGTGTGCTATCCATTTGGAAATGGTTTGTTTGGATATAGCCTTGCCCTCTGCTCCTGTAGCAAAGCTGACTAACAATTGATCAGTCTTCCTAAATGATTTAGTCCCATCTAGGTAGAATCTGAGCTGTCTGTGCACATCTAGAAAGTGCAGAATTCTTTCCCCCTTGTTTTGTGGGTTAAGGACAAAGGTGGACAAATGAATGGATTGGTTGAGAGCCACACACTGGACACCATTTTTGGCATGAAGGATGGGTTAGTCCTGAGGGAGACCCTGTCAGCATGGAAAATGAAGGGATCTACAGCCATTAGTGCTTGTAACTCGGATACTCCTCTAGCTGAAGTGATGGCCAGAAGCAAGGTTGTCTTCCAAGAGAGGAACTTTAATCTCTGCTGAAACTGCTGGTTCAAAGGGGGGCAGGGTGAGTTTTTCCAAAACAAAGTTAAGGTCCCAAGCTGGGGTAGGTGCTCTTCAGGGTGGCCTCAAGATGTTACCCCCTCTTAGGAACTGTTTGATGAGAGGGTGGGAGAAAAGAGGTGGCTCTGTGCTGAAATGAGCAGAGATGGCAGAGGCATGAATTTTAATGGAAGAGAAGGATAGATCCCTGTGTAGCAGGGGTCAGCCAGGTAATCCAGGATGAGAGATAAGGAGGGCTGTGCAGTTCCGGCTCCCTTAGCCTGGAACCATGTACAAAACCTTTTCCAATTGTCAGCATAAGACCTTTCTAGTGCTAGGGCATCTGGCTTCACTTACAACATCTAGAACTTGTTTGCTTAGATTGGCAGCTTGTGCAGTGGGTCAGGGAATAAGCCAGGCTGTCAGATTGAGGGTTTGCAATTGGGGATGCATGAATTCTCCATTCCTCTGGGTCAGGAGTGTTGGAATCTGAGGGAGATGTCATGGTGGCAGTGGTGATAAGCTTTGCAACAGAGGATACCAGTGCTGGTGTGGCTAGTCTGGGGCAATTAGGATTGACCTCTGTTTTTCCTCCTTTATTTTGAGCAGTACCCTTGTAATGAGCAGTAGAGGGGAAAATGCATAGACCGAGAGGATGACCCACTGGAAGGACAGAGCATCCACTTTCCAGGCCTTGTTGTGAGATTCCATGGTGCAGAAGTTGCTGAGCTGGTGGTTGGAGTGGGAAGCAAAGAGGTCGACCTTCGGGGTGCCCCATTTCTGGGTTAAAAGGGTGAAGGTTCTTTGGTCTAGCTGCCACTCGTGTGGGTCCAGAAGATGCTGCCAGAGAGTTTAGAGAGCCTGGCAGGAATTCTGCTAGCAGGTGTAGTTGCATGGCTGAGGCTGTGTGCCAAAGGGTCATGGCGAGCCTGCACACAGGGTATGAGTGAGTCCCTCCCTGCTTGTTGATATACCACATCACAGTGGTGTTGTCTGATTTGATCAGAAGCCCCAGGGAGAGTAGGGGTCTGAAGGCTGTCAGAGCTTGCTGAACAGCCAACATCTCTTTTTGGTTGATGTGCAGATGTATTTGGTTTGGGCTCCATTGGCCCTAAATGCACCTGCCATCCAGGTGTGCACCTCAGGCATAGTCTGATGCGTCTGTGGTGAGGGTCTGAGCGGTATGGGGTTGTGAAAAGGGTAATCCCTTGTTGTGGTTGCATGCTGCTGCCCACTAAAGGAAATATTTCCTTAAGCAAGGCATATTTGGTATAAGTTTCCAGGTCTTGGGAGTGTTGACACCAAAGGCTTTTTAGGTGCAATTGTAGTTTCCTCATATGCAGTCTGGCATATGGAATAAGTAGAACGCAAGAAGCCATGAACCCCAGAGCTTGAAGGATTTTCATTGCGGATAACTGGGGTCTGGTGGCTAGTTGAGAGAAGTAGGTTTGTTTTTCTTGTGTAAGGAATGCCACCTGGGATGCCGTGTCCAGGCTTGCTTCCAGGAATGTAATTGCTTGCGTGGGTACTAGTTTGGATGTCTTTTCGTTGATAGTATATCCTAGGGAGGTCAGTAGGTCCTTTACAAAGGTCAGGTGCTTTAGCAGCTTTTCCTGTCTGCCTGAATCAGGCAGTCTAATTATGGGTAAATTTGAATATGTCTGCAAAAAGCAATGGTGGGAGCCAGGCATTTTGTGAAAACTCTGGGAGCAGTGGATAAGCCACAGGGAAGTGCAGAGAACTGATAGTGCAGTGATCCTGCTCTGAAATTCCTGCAGGATTCCCCGATTGGGATGTACAGGTAGGCCTCTTTTAGGTCTAGGGTGGCTAACCAAGCATCCTTGGACAGCATAGATAGGAGTTGCTGGAGGGTGGGCATTTTGAATTTTGGTATCACCAGAAAAGTGTTTAGAATGGATAGATCAAGGATGGGGGCACCAGGTGCCCTCTTTTCTGGGTACCAGAAAGAGTCCGGAGTAGAAACCTTGGCCTACCTGTTCTGCAGGAACATGCTCTATTACCTTCATCTAGAGAAGGGAAAGAACTTGTTTTTTGGCCTCTGCCCACTGACTTGGGGGAAGATCTGGGAACCCTTTTGGGGTTGGTAGAGTGTGGAAATAAAATTTGTATCCCTGGGACACTATTGTTGAGGGTCAAGTAGTCATTGGTAATGGTGGCCCAGGTGCTTGCGTGGAAGGAGAGTTTTCCTCCTACGGGCAAGAGCAGGTGGGCAGAGGGAGGGGGTGGAAGCGTGAAGTCATTGTGAGTTCTACCATGAGGGGGTGGCTTAACAATCCCTGGTTTTGGAGAGGAGGAACTCCATTGCTTAGATCTCTGCATTCTCTGGGGCTGCTGTCTGGGGGGGCCTGCTACCCCAGGGTCTGGGCCGAGCTGACCTGGCGGGGGCAGGAAAAGACCAGTGTTTGGAGGGGCAATTACAACTCAATCTCGATGGCTGGACCTGCAAGAAGTCATTAACTGTCTGCATAGATTTAGCTTTTTCTTCCATCTTTTTTAAGACCTCCTCTGCCTTGGTGCCAAATAAGTTGTCTTTGTGCAGTGGTGCATCCAATAATTTGGATTTGACATGGTCTGGCAAGGGCTGTTCCTTTAGCCAAGCATGCCTTCTTGCCGGTCTGTGTCGAGAATCGGTAGTGTGAAGTACTTCCTCAGAAGCCGGTGTCTGCTCAGCAGCTCCGGACCTATTCAAGGTAGAGACATCTGCAGGATCCTTAGTCGATGAAGAGTCTTGCGGCATACTGGACTCTGAAAGGGTCTCTGTAGCGGCCTGCGAATCCACAGAAACAGGATTCATGTGCTGCGAAAGCTCCACAGTGAGGACCGGAGAACTGACGACTAGCTTAACAGAAGCGTCGTTGGCAGTTTTGGACCTGTGCGGTCTGTCTCTGTCTTTATCTTACGTTTTTTTGGAAGATCTGCTGTTGGAAGGCTTACCGAAGCCATATCGGAATTCGAGGACAGAGCGAAAATATCTAGCTACAGTAAGGGCCGGACGATGTATAGTTCTGACATTGAATAATGCACAAAAATGACAGCGGGGGACGTCGTGGTCTGGGCCTAAGCAAGTGACGCAGTAAGAATAAAAATCTCAGCGTGGTATTTGCTTTCCACAGGCGAGACAATTGTTAACTTTTTCTGACATTGGTTAGAGCAAGAAAAAAGGATCCCCAATGGGGTACTTGGCTTTAGAAGACTTCAACTTTAATTCAGAAATGAAAAACTCAGTTAGTGGCTGACCAGCACTCAACTGAACTGCTTCTGCTTTGGGCTCCTTGGCAAGAAAGACTGATGTAATGGCGTCGGCTGCCTTAATTTATAACCGAAGACCTGATGTCAGTCCTGGGGTGACGGCAACCGATGCAGAAATACTAAGCCTCTGGTATTCAGGCCGACTGAGGGCTACCCTGGCAGGGATAACCCAAATGTGATGACTGCAACAGTGAAACACGAAGAACATATATAATTTCTACCTAGACTAGCCCAATTTTTGTATCATGGAGACTAATTTGTAAATTCTCTCCAAGCTCCTACTACTGAATCCACATCTTCTATACCAAATATTTTCATAATTTTTTTCAGAAATCAACCTTATTATATTTTCCCTTCTAGGTCCCCAGATACATCCCTCACTGTTGCAAACCAAATTCTAGTCCCCACCTATAAGTGGAAGCTGACTTCTCACAGACTTTCTTGAGGTTTATTGCAGCAGTTTTAGATGGAATATAAATACATGCCAGTGTAATATTCTTCCCTTGCCAGTAGCCCCTTACTACTACAAAGCTACCATTATTATCTTTTTCCCCGTTTTATAACTACTGCAGCTCCTCAAGCAATTAATAGAAATACTACCATTTTCCTTTGTCCCAGACACTCTACTGCTTAACCATCCTGAAATTCACAAACTCAGTTCTTTCCAAATGTGTCTCCTGTAACATAGCTATTTATACCCCGCATTGTTTAATGCAGTTCCACCTCACAGTAAGACGTTGTCCTGTTCGATTCTCAACTAGTGTGTCTTCGGTGTGGAGACATGTGTGAATAGGCGTACCTTCGTTGAAGGTTGTGCGTCAGGGCTGGCAACTCGGCATGTAAAAATCTACTGCCAATCATTAGCGGACCGGAGTTCCGCTGTGTCGACCCCTAACCGGGAAAAGCCGAAAGACACCATTATTTAATGCAGTTCACTTCACATTCAAAGATTAATATGGGAAGTGTTCCCATTATAGTAAGAAGTTATTATTCCTACATGTTATGTACAACGGCTTTTCTTTAAATGTCTAGTTTCAGGCAGGTTGATCTTTTATACAGTTGTTAATTGTCATTTCCATTTGAACCTATGTCACAAAACTCTGTTTTAATAAAAAACATTAAACAACACACACACACACACACACACACACACACACACACACACACACACACACACACACACACACACACACACACACACACACACACAGCTTCATAACCTATTAACAATGTAAAATGCACAAAAACTATGTACATCTTCAAATAATGAAGTTTATCCAGCCTAACAGGAACAATTTTTCCTGATCAACAGCTACACTCACAGGCTCAAACTGACCTACAATGAAGGCCTATGCCTCTACTATACTAAGTAACAACTATTTTTGTCTTATCTTTCTTTATTCCTTTCCTAGATGTAGGAAACAACTTCAATGGTTTAAGAAAACATTACCTCCAAGCCACTGAAAGAAAAAAGTATTATGTTTTTATTGCCCTTATCAGTTAGTCTCCATAGAAACATGAGAACGAGACACATAGCTGCCTTCAGCAACAAGTTTCTCACTTTACACTGTGAACACCTGTTAGCTAAAGGAAAACTTATTATACTCAATGTTCTTTTATTTACTTGCTTGCACTTAAAACTTGCTGTTAGATTAAGCTAAGGGACTTAAACGGAGTCATTCCCCTATACAAAGGTAGGGACAAGCATATCAATTTTACTTGCATCATGCTCTCTTGTCCAGGTTTTTGTTACAATGCAGCATCTATATTTCCTAAAACTGAACAAGAAAGAAAAAAGGGGGAAAAGGCCACTTGTTTATTTCAGTATCAGTACTACACACCAAAATAACTGAAAAAGCTTTACTATATGCCATGCATAGCCTTCTTCTCTCTCTGACTTCTCCTCTCCTAATTCTCCGTCTTACTCTGTTAATGGGACTCTACCTATGCCTAATTAGGTTCTTTCTCTTTCTACTACTTTCCCTATTCATGCTGTATGCATATTAATTTATCTTTACCCTCCTTCTTTTCTACTGCCCCTTCTTGTATATTAACTATGAATCTCTTTCTCTTTTCCTTTCCTCTTTCACCTTCTAAAATGTTTTTTATTATACTTTGTTTCTACATAGGTTAAGAATTTTAGAATATTTCCATGTAGAATTTTTATACTGAACTAGACACTGTACACTATTATTTACTGTTTTTGTATTATATATTGTCTTTTCTTCATGTGGAGCTTTTCTCCCCGGGCCTCTACTGAAAATGGAAATACATCCAGTTTGACTAGCCCGGTTAACAAATGTAAAATAAATAAATAAATAAATATAAAAATACTGCTAAGAACAAAAACTGTTAAGTTACCTCTTTCCTTCCTCTCTCCCTTGGTGTTCTTCCAAACATTGCTGACATGATATATGGCATACGCTTCGGAGTCTCCTACAAGTTTAATAGTCAAGAAAAGTCCAGTAACTTCCAGATTTTCTTGTTCCGCCATACTTCACAAATGTGACTCATGCTTTGTATTCCCACATTTATTCATTAACTTCAGAGTTGCAGTTTTTCTTCCTCGATCATCATCTCCCAACCCCAGTCTCTGGTTTCCTTTCATTATCCTAAACTAATATGGCTGGTCTGCAAACGGGGTATGACCTGGCACCCCCTTGCTTATGCAGCACAGGACGGTGGTACTTAGTTAACTTTTTAGTGTTTTTTTCTGTCTCTCAAACATTTTCCTTTGGAACACTGGAAAAGGTTTCAATGGCATAGTCTCTGAGCTTTATCATCAGAAGCACAAGCAGCAGAATTATCTTCTGTTTGTTAGCTTACTTTTTGTTGGACACAATTTTGTGTTTCCTCCTTAGCATGTTAGTCAAAAAATGACCGACTCCAAGAAAAAAAATTCTGCAGATAGCTGGATACAGCAGCATGAATCTCACACCCTGCTTCTCGACATTCCCTGATAAATTTACTCCTCTGTCTGGTGTATACGAGTAATTATATTCCACATACACCCACACTAGTGTCACCAACTTTTAGTACTTTATCCTTCAGCCCACAGTTCTGTCTGAATCAACTCTTTCTGCTGGTAGGACTGCATCATTTGTATTAGGGAGCTTGGTTGACTTTTCAAGGCCAGGATGGAGCATGCACATGATGTGCCCTTTCAATTATTCCTTCCAGTTTCTCAAACACAGCAGAGCACCTCAGTTTTTCCCTATGTGCTCTGTTCTCCAATTCCACCATTCTTCTGAAATATCCCTTCTTGAGCAGTCTTGTATTCAGCCACCCTTTTCTTCATTTCAAACTCTGATTTTTGCAGTTTTATCAGCTCAAATTTGTTTAAAGCTTCTTCCATTTTTGCAGCCTTTTGTTATTTCAGTTGATATCGTCCTTCAGTGCTTCCTTTATTTTAATTAGCTCCAAGCACATTTAACTTATTGTTCCTCTAGATTACCGTAAGCCATGTCTTGCATCAAAGCTGGAGCTTGAACTGGTTTTTGCAGGACAGCTTCAAGATTTTTCCAGTCAGCATTTTCTCCTCACCTTCTGTGGCTGATTTTCTTTCAGGTTCTCTATAAATATCTGCTAGCATCCAGGCAGTGCATTTACTAGCCAGTAACTGAAAATTTACCCCAAAATAAAAATTCACTGGTTCTCTCTCCTGAGTTTGTTTTCACACTGGGAAAGCTGAAATTAAGCAGTTACTGAGTGTGCAGCAATCTTGGAACTCGATAACTGAACTGTGATAGAGAAATAGGGCCACAGGATAGTAACTCACACAAACACTTTAAAGTCAGGGGACAACTAGCCCAGAATGGGTGCTGGTTATGTTGCTGGCACCAACTAGAAATCCTTTTCCATTGGCTAATGTATGATTTTCTAATAGCAGGCTTTCCTGCCTGCATTAGTACCTGCTGCACATCCTCAGTAAACAGGCTGCTTAAAAGGCATTAAGACGATCATCCAGGCAGTCTGTAATAGTTGATTGATGTTGGGGTATATCAAACACCCCTATTCTTGCGTGAGTAGATCCAGTCCGAGAAAGCTTGTGGTAATAGCCCATGTCTATTTCCATAAGTAGAGAGAACCACAGTTGCCTGATCAAGAAGGAAGCGAGTCACTACAATATTCCTGGGAGATTCCTTTACCTTCGGAAGTACCCTATAGATTCGTGGGAAAGCATACAGGAACATTCCTGTCCAAGGAAAATAAAAGAAAATGCATCTGTCATCCAGGCCTTCTTGCATGGAGTCCTGGAACAGAGTCTTGCCAGTTGATTGTTCAGACAGGTGACAGATAGGCCTACTTGAGGAACTCCTCAGAGATGAATCAAATCTTGGTAGACCCCGTGATCTAGTTTTCATTTGTAAGGGTCTGCCCTGGTCCTGCTCAGCTTTCCTTTTACACAGTTTTGCTCTGACAGAATGTAGGAGGCCTGTAGTGTGACTGTACTGTGAATCTATATCCTAAACTAAACATGGCTGGTCTGCAAAAAGGCTACAATCTAGATCCTCTTTGTTTATTCACAAAATGACTGAGGTACTGACTATAACCACTTGAAGAGGTCCAAGGGACCAAAAATGGTTCGGACAGTTGAGTGCCTTGACTAAGGTAAGTAACTCCTTAACATTTATGTGCTTGCATCTGTCGTTGGTGTCCCACACCCCCTGCACTTTTACCCCCCCCCCCCAAAACTACTCCCCAAGCGGAGTCCAAGACGTATGTGGTGACTGACTGCTTTGAAGCAAGGAGGGAGAAGGGAAGACCTGGATTTAAGTATATCTATTGTCTACACCAAATGATTTCTCTTCTGACAAAACCCAGCAATGGGAATTGAAAAGACAAAGGGTGTTGGTGCTTGAACTAAAGAGATTTTAGATACCACTGTATCATTCTCATGTGGAGTCTTATCAGGGCTATCATGAGAATCAAATGCCATAAGACTCAAAATCCTGAGGTATTCCCTCACAGTGCTCAAAGACAAGAGCGGAAAACCTTAGACTAGATCAGTTATTTTTCCTATGAATAAAAAAGCTCTTTGAACTGCAGTGTCTAGTTAGCATATCAGGAACACAATCCAGTGTGAAGGAGTCACACCTGCATGTTCCTGTTCAGATCCACAACCTTGAATCTCTTCAAGAAAAATGAACCCCTTTCTTTTACCAGAAACTACTTTACAAGAAGGATCAATGAAATGAATTAAACCCAAATGCAGACAAACCCAGTAAACTACTTCCATCCAAAGAAATCTGAGGAGTAGAAGATACAAGCTTGGCTTCTGATTTCTTTTTGACAAGAAAAATGGGGACAGCCATCTAATGGCAGCAGCAGCTTCCCCAGGAATGGATACAGCATTCTGACAACAGGGAAACCCTCCATAATCTCTCTCCCAGGAACAAGAGTGTCTCTCCCTTGCAAACTGAGGGGACCCCAACAGCAACAAAGGACATGGCTAACCCCTGGTTCACAGTGGTTGTAGGTGAAACACCTCAGGGATCTGGGGTAAAAGAGGAGTGGTATAAGGTACAACAAATGGCCACACCAGAGTCACCCACCTGTGGCTGAGGAAAACTGCTAGCCTGCTGTGGTGGCAGAGGCTGTTCGCTTAATTTTTTTCTTTTTTGTGGCTGGAAGAATGACAGACCATGGAACGGGTAGCCTGTTCTATGGTCAAGCTGAAAATGGTGCCTCTTTCCCTGGGAAGACCAGCAGCAAATGCTGGTAAACACCATCAGTCTGCAAAAGTTACTTATGACAGAAAAGCACAGCAAAAAGAGTTTAGAATACTATGCCATCCTCACAAAAAGCAAAATACATAACCTTTCCACAGAAAATGCATTTTCACTTACTTTACACCACGTTTAAAATGACAGGAAAAAGAAGCACTTCATTTGAAGGTACAATGCAATCTCATGATAGTCCATTAAAACAACACTCCTAGCTTTAAAATAACCTTCCTGAAGTGAAAACTGATAAAACAGCAACAAATAAGAAAGTGGAAGTTTTTCTCCCACAGGGAACTTACCTGCCAAGCAAAGAACAGCATAAGCAGACAGACAATGCTCAAAAGCTTCAAATGAGCATACTCTTCAGTAGCAGTAAAGCTCTGAATGTATGCACACCCAAATTTGTCTTTTAGTCAGCTCAGCTCAAGCTGCCTGGCAGTTTGGGCATGTGGAACGTCCCCTGAAGCTTTGGAAGATGGCCAGCTGTTATTATCCTTGGCAGGATCTAACCCATATAGCTAAGGTTACAGTAGCAATTATCAATATGATGAACACCTGCCAGCACCACCAGCAACCTTTTCATCAAAATTTCAGTGTGTGTGTGTGTGGGGGGGGGGGGGGGGATCAAGAATTATATAAACTGGTACAGATGGATTAGTGCACAACACAATTCCCAAACACTGCAATAAAAAAGTAATATTCTCAACAATAACGTTCCATCTGTGTCGGCAGCCTTCATTTTTCCTCAACTGATGGGTCTGGATCAGAGACTTGGATCAGACTTGGCCACTTCTTCCAGATCATCAGATCTTAGAATTCTCCAGCTCCTGCCCTCACCCATAATGCCCCACCAACCTAATGTACCTCAGATCGAGTTTGCTGTCCCTAGATATAAAAGGGCCACCTATTACAGAAAATACCACATGTAAAACAAAAAAAAGGGAAGTCGGAGCTCAAACAAGGAACAGAGGAGGCAGATGAGACACCAGATCCACTTTGTAATGAATGACAAAGGTATAAGAATTTGGTTAAGTAGCAGCCGCACAAATATCAAATATCATCCATGGATGCTCTAGACTGGAATATGGTGGAAGTAGCCTTAGATCTAGTGGAATGAGCATTTAAGTTTTGGAAGGGGAGATTCAATTTACTGTAGACAAAAGAGATGCAATCTGTTATCCACCTGGCCAAAATTAGCTTTGCGACTGATTCGTCCATTTTGCAATGTGCAAAAGAAACAAAGAGTTGGTCTGACTTCACATTTTTATCTGCACCGAACAAAGCAAATTAGAATAGTCTATGCAAATCCAGTAAGTGCAGCATATATTCTCCTCCTTTAATTGTAAAGTTTGGGAAGAATACTGGCAGGTTAATGTTGGATTCCAACACCACCGTAGTTAAGAAAAAAGCATTGGTACACAACATGACCCTATCCTTGTGAAAAATCAAATATAGGAGCTTAGAAAATAATGCCTGACGTTCTGAAATTCGTCTAGCTAATGTAAAAGACACTAAAAAGATGGTCTTCTAGGTCAGGAATTTTAAATCACATTTAGCTGCAGGTTCAAAGGGAGACAGTATCAAAGCTTGCAGTACCAAAATTAAATCCCATGGTGGTATAAGATTTTTGTAATGAGATCCAAGTAGAAGAGTTCCTCTCAAAAAAGCTTTGCATAGCCTGCAGGAAGCCAGAGAAAAATTCTGAAACCCCACGTGAAAATTCAAAATGGCTGCAAGCTGGACTTTAATAGTCAATGAACTAACAGCCTCATTAAACAAACTTGCTAAAAATTATTCAAGAATAGAATGCATCGGGGCTGAGAAAGGCTCTATCTGATTTTGTTCTGCACAATAAACAAATCATCTGCATTTACTTCTGTAGAGTTTTCTCATAGAAGGTTTATGAGAAGATAACAGAATAGAACGGAGAGGTGAAGACAGCATTGGTTGCCTTGCTATTAATGGAACTGGAGAAACCATGCAGTTAGTCTGAGGTTTGAAATGTCTGGGTAAATCACACATGTCGGGTGAGGCAATAGGTCTGGAGTTGGATCCAGAATCCAAGGTGAGTACCAAAGATGAGGCCAAAGGAAGGGAATCCAAATTTGTCGAGGCTAATAAGGTGCAACAAGGATGACACGGCTCTTCAACCTGGCTGCTTTCTGAAGCAATTTAGGAATTAAAGGAGTCAGGGGATGAGTGTATAACAGACGGGGGAAGGGCCAATCATGGAGAACAGCATCCCTCAGTGACTACCCAGATGGGGTTACTTGGGCAAAGAAGTTGCTGCACTTTTGTTTACGGGAGATGCAAAGAGATTGCAGCAAGGCTGGTCCCAGTGACAGAAAATCATGTCCGTCACTCTGCTAAGACACCACTCCTGAGACAGTAAAAGGGACCTGCTCAGTTTGTCTGCTATCATGCTGGAGTTCTCTGGAATGTGCATTGTGATCAGAAAGTGATTGAACAAGAATGCCCACTGCCACAGTCTTGGGGCTTCTTAACACATGGAGTAAAGATTTGGTTCCCACTGGTTTGTTGATGTACCAAATCACTGACAAGTTGTCCGTTTGGATCACAATCATTCCATGAGGGAGAGAGAGTTGGAATGCGTGCAATGCCAGGAGTCCTGCTGTCATTTCCAGAACACTAATATGCAAACTGGCCTCTTTGGGGGACCAAGTGCCTTGGACTGTCTTTCCCAGAAAATGCTCCCCCACCCCACCCAATCTGTGAAGCATCCATGGTCACTATGGCTTTGGGCTGAGGGAGAATGAAAGGACGACCTTGCAACAGTTGCTCTTACTGCATCTACCAGGAGAGATACTGTTTCTATATCTGCATTATTCGTATCTTTGTTGATGTGGATTGAGAGAATTGACCATTGTGTTTGTAGAATCCACTGCAGTATTCATATGTGATGTCTTACTAGAGGAACAAAGATTACTGCCACTGACAATGATCCTAGGGCTTGCAGAATCAACTGGGCTGAAATTCTGGTACTGCAAGTTATCTTTTTGAACTGACTTCTTATTGTTTGTACCCTCACAAGGGGAAGAGATGCTACCATAGATACTGTGTTGAACATTGCTCCTATGAATTAAAAATCTGAGTCGGTTGTAGTTGAGACTTGTAATTGATGATTATTTCAAGATTTGAACAAGCCTACAAAAATAGATCTCGTGCCTGTTATCAGCTGATGCCTGGTCGAAGCACTGAAGAGCCAGTCATATGGAAACCCCGGAATCTATGCAGTCTCAGGTGACCCACTACTACTGCCATGCACTTGGTGAACACCCTGGGGGCTGTGGTGAAACCAAAGGGCAGTGCTCTAAACTGGTAATGACTAGATCATCTGTTCATCTTAGTACGCACATCCAATCGTCCTTGTTCAGAAAGGGCAAAATGGACTAAACCGTGACCATATGGAACTTAGTATTTTTAACAGATTTGTTCAACACACTGAAATCTAAAATCAGTCTACAGTCCCCTGTTTTCTTTGCACTAAAAAGAATCTTAAGTTCCAGATTCTATTTGGTCTGGAGAAACCTCTTGGATGACTCTTTCCAGCAGCTTTTGTAGCTCCAATGCTGCTGCTTCTCTCTGATTGGGTGGGACATCGGGTATCTTCCTGGGTGAGGAGGGTGGAAGGGGAAAATTATCTTGTATGTTTAGCCAGGCTTCCTGGTGCAGTGATAAGTGACCCCCAAGGAAGGCAATCAGGCCTCTGTTCAGGAGCACTGAAAGGGTCTGTTGGAGAAAGTATCCTTAGACTTTCAGTTTTGCGGGCCTCCTAAGCCACGGGGGTGTCTTTTGCCATTATCACCCTCCCCACTTCTGGGGTAACTATCTCCATGTGTGTCCTGGAAAGGAACTCGGAGACTTCCTGAACCGCATCTTTTGACCTTCCCGTTGGTTCATGGAAAAGGTCCGCTGACCCTGAACCAGATCTTTCGACCTCCCCATTGGCTCCTGGAAAAGGTCTGCTGAGGGATCAAAAAATGTATGCCCACCGCAGATAGGGTCTTTCCATCCTTCTCACACCTGGAGAGAGTGTTTGTTTACTGTGGCGTCAAACAAAGAACAGCTGTCAAAAGCAGCACTGACAAAGATGACTTGAAAGGCTCCACAAAGTCACACAGGTGCATCCAGGCATGGCTCCTGATGGAAATGCCTGAACCTGCTGCCCCTGAGGCACCTTCTACAGCATGCAAGATGAGCTTCATAGATGAATTTGCAATAGACTGAAAGGTAGCTAAATGTGAGGCCACAGAAGTTGGAACCTCTGCAATAGTGGTCCCTGAAAGGGAATTCGAAAGTTCTTCCCTTTACAATCTTGTGAAGTTTGCCAATTAGTTCAGAGATCAGACAGAAAATGTCACCAAAGCATATACTTGCTTCCCCAATCTGTCCAAAGCTCTAAAATTTCTACTGGAGGCATGGACAGTTTGACTTTGTTCCAACAGTTCCTTTTTTTTGCTGCCCCCACAACCATTCCATCAACCGCTACACCCTTACTCCAATACTCTCTCTAACAGTGGAGCCAGAATCTTGTCCGGTCTCTTGGGGATCGGAGCAATCATATCAGGTTCCTTCCACTCCCACTTACACACCAAGTCAATGAGTTCATCAGCGGGCAGAGTGACCTAGGAGGTAGACAGGCCAGACCCAAAAGCTTCCAACACAGACTCCTCAGGAGTTGGGTTTGGGAGACGAACCACTCTTCTGCTTAAGGATCTCAAGGAAGTCTCCAAATGAGACGTCTTACAGGTTCATAGGTAGGTACTAGGCTATTGGCCCTAGGGCTTACATAAGCCTAGCCAAACAGTACCCTGGCTTTTGCCACCCAAGAAAATTATTTTCCTGTGCCCCTGTCAAGCAGAGCCACAGAAGTGATCCCCGGGGTGAATTTCCTATCCCCTATCCAATCATCAATATTCTTCTTGAAGAGTGCTAATGAGGAGCTTTGTTTGATATAGATAGGTAGTTTGTTCCAGAGTATGGGAATTCTCTGGGACAGGAATCTATCCCTCCAGCATGTTCTGTTTATTGTGGTGACAAGGTTTAGGTCCCTAGAGTGTGTAGCTTGGAGGGACTGGGATTTCTTTAAGGGGAGCATGTCCAACAGCTCTGGGTTTGACATAGCTTTGTATGTTAGGCAGAGATCGCCTTTGAGTAGGCGATACGTGACAGAGTAAAGCTGGAGTTTTTTTAAGATTGTCTGCGTAGGGCATCTATTTGAAGCCGGTAATCCTCTTTGTGAGGTATTTCTGCGGCCTTTCCAGTTGTACATGTCTTGTGAGGTACATACCAAAAGGGGCGCTGTACTCTATAATGGGTCTAATAAGTGATGAGTAGAGGGGAACTATGACCTCTTTGGGTGGTGATCTGGGAAACCCATCTTCATCAAGTCAGTATCCTCGGTGACGGACTCCTGGGGAAGTCCAAGTGCTTCCTCTTGCACGTCCTCTTTCTAGAGACTTCTTCAGTGGGATGACCTGGAGAAGCAATCGGAAGAGATGACAATACCCAGCTAGGTGGTCTGGAAGCTCTGGGCTGGAAGTCCCAGTGGTACAGAATGCTGAGAATCACGGCGCAAAGTCAGATGAGACGTCGAGGGAGGATCTGGGGGGGGGGGGGCCCGCTTGACCTACAGGAGCAGAGAAAAAGTACAGTTTTGTACCTACCATAAATGCAGATGTTCGAGTGCTAATACAGCTGCAGTCATAACAGATGGGTTTTCCGGCCGTCAGGCAGGTCCTCGGTCGGCCGAATTCCAAAGTCTAGGTCCGGCATCGGTGGTCGTCGCTTCTTCCCTGACGTCAGTGCGACAGGGGTAAAAAAGAACCATCAGACGCCATTTTCTTCAGTTTTTCTTGCCCTAGATGTCAGGTGCCCCCAGAAGGAAGGCAATACATAAATTTATGTAATAATGCAATGCAGTATAATCAAAAAACAGTAGTTGCAAGCAAATACACCATAAAAGAATACCCCAATCAGGTTGTATGAGGAGGTGTCCGCCATTAGGCCTGTTCCAGAGGGGAAGGAGGGAGGGAAACCTGGACTGCAGTTGTATTAGCACTCGAACATCTACATTTATGGTAGGTACAAAACTGTACTATGTTCATCGTGCATATAGCTGCAGTCATAACAAATGGGTAGAATACCAAAGCTAAAAAAGGGGTGGTAGGCACTAGGTGGATCTAGGAGGAGCCAGGATGCCCTGCAAAACTGCAGTGGCAAAACCTGCTCTAGATTTGGAGTATAAAGGCAGGTGATAGTGCTTGGAGAAAGTATGCACAGAACTCCAAGTGGCAGCTTCCAAAATATCTTTGGTAAGAACCCCCCTGAGGAAAGCTGCAGAGGTAGCTGTGGCCCTTGTGGAGTGAGACCTGATGCCTGCAGGTACAGTTTTACCATGAAGAGAGTAACAAAAGCGTATGCAGTGGGCTATCCATTTTGAGACTGTCTGTTTGGAAATAGGCTTCCCTTGAGCCCCTGAAGCATAGGACACAAAGAGTTGCTCTGATTTTCTGAAAGGCTTTGTTCTGTCCAAATAATAACATAGTTGTCTGTGAATGTCCAAGGAATGTAGTAGTCTCTCCCCTTTGTTTTGAGGATTGGGGTAAAAGGTAGGCAAGTGGATAGCCTGATTCAAGGCTATCCTGGATACTACCTTTGGCATAAAGGAAGGATTGGTTCATAAGGAAACTCTGTCCTGATGGAAAATAATGAAAGGCTGCACAGCCATGAGGGCTTGTAGTTCTGAAACCCTGCGAGCTGAGGTGATAGCCAGCAGGAAGGCTGTTTTCCAGGACAAATATTGCAGTTCTGTTGAGGCAGCTGGCTCAAAAGGAGGCAAAGTCAGTTTCTCTAGAATGAAATTGAGATCCCAAGCAGGTACTGGTTGTTTCCTTGGGGGTTTTATATTCTTAGCCCCTCTGAGGAACTGCCTTAAGAGGGGGTGAGAGAATAAAGGAGGATCAGTGTTGTGTTCTGCAGAAATGGCTGAGGCATGGATTTTGATGGAAGAGAATGAAAGCCCACTGATTAGCATCTCAGCTAGGTACTGTAATATTTGAGGTAAATTCAGTATTCCAGGGTTCTGGCCCTTTTTCTCATTCCAAGCACAAAACCGTTTCCATTTGGCGGAGTAGGCTTTTCTAGTAGAAGGTCTTCTGGCCTCCAAAATGACATCCTGTACCTCCTTGGAGAGTACGGTCTGTTGTGATTTTAAGGAATCTTCCATGCGGCTAGATTGAGTGTTTTCAGCTGACTGAAGAGTTTTGAAGTTGTGCTGAGTCAGTAGAAGAGGCTTTAGAGGCAGGATCCATGGTGGGGAATGCATTAGGCTCCTCAGGAGTGAGTACCAGTGCTGTCTTGGCCAGTCTGGAGCAAGGAGAATCATCTTTGGTCTGTCTGCTCTGGTTTTTAATAGAACTTTGGGCAGCAGAGGAAGAGGTGGAAAGGCATAAACTGTCATTGTTGTCCAACTGAAAGAGAGTGCGTCCACTTTCCAGGCCTGTGAATGAAAGGTCCTTGAGCAGAATTTTGCCAATTGGTGATTTCTGTGGGAGGCAAAGAGATCTATGTCTGGCCTTCCCCATGCTTGAATTATCATTGAAAAAACTTGAGGATGCAACTTCCATTCGTGTGGATCTGTCATATTTCTGCTTAGGTGGTCTGCCAGCATGTTTTCCTTGCCTGGCAGGAACTGTGCTTGAAGCTCGATTTGCAATTCTAGAGCCATGTTCCAAAGAGACATGGCTAGCCTGCATAGGGGGTATGAGTGGGTTCCTCACTGTTTATGTACCACATTACTGTGGTGTTGTCTGTCCTTATCAATAGCTGGCCTGGATGCAGCAGGTCTTTGAAAGCTATAATAGCCTTTATTACTGCTAGCATTTCCTTTTGACTGATGTGTAGGTGCTTTTCCTTTTGGGACCATCTGCCCTGAATGCACCGATCTGTCATGTGTGCCCCCCCAGGCGTAATCCGAGGCGTCTGCTGTGATGGTTTGACTTGCTTGAGGCTTGCAGAATGGGAGACCTGTGTTTGTTTGGCATGCTTGAGCCCACCACAGAAATTCCTTTTGAAGACATGGAATTAGTGGTATTATTGTTTCCAAGGTGTGGCTGTGCTGAGACCATAGGCTTTTCAGGTACCATTGAATTTTCCTCATATGCAGCTTTGCACATGGGATTAGTAGGATGCAAGATGCCATGAATCCCAGAGCCTGCAGGATTTTCCTTGCAGTCAGCCTGGTGAAAGTTGCCAGTTTTCTGAAGTATTGAGTTAGTTGCCCTTGTTTCTCTGGCATGAGGTAGGCAATCTGGGTGTTTGTATCCAAGTTGGCACCCAAGAAAATTGTTTGAGAGGGTATTAGCCTCGATTTCTTTTTGTTGACTGTGTATCCCAGGGAATTCAACAACCTTATTACAAAAGCCAGATGTTTCAGAAGTATGTGCTTGCTGTCCGCTTGGATCAGGCAGTCGTCCAAATATGGGTATATTTGTATCCCTTGCAGTCTCTGCAGTAGGCAATTACTGATGCCAGGCATTTCGTGAACACCCTGGGCGCAGTAGATAAGCCAAAGGGCAATGCAGAGAATTGATAATGTGTTGAACCTGCAAGAAATCTGAGGTATCTTCTGCAATCTTGTCTGATTGGGACATGCAAGTATGCCTCCTTGAGGTCCAGTGTTACCAGCCAAGACTCCTTGCCCAGCATGGGAAGAAGCTGCTTTAATGTGAGCATCTTGAATTTTGGCACGAGTAAAAATGTGCTTAGGATGGATAGGTCCAAAATAGGTCTCCAATCTTTGCCCTTCCTTGGTACCAGGAATAGTCTGGAATAAAAACTTTGACCCTGTTCTTGTGCAGGTACCTCTTGAATAGCTTTCATGTCCATGAGATCTGAAATTTGTTTTTGTGCCTCTGCCCTTTGATTGTGTGGCAGGTTTGGCATGCCTCTCATTTTTGGAAGGGTGTGAAAGTGGAATATGTAGCCTCTGTCTATAATGTCCAGGATCCATTTGTCTTTTGTGACAATATGCCAATTTTTTGAAAATAATGCCAGTTTTCTGCCTAAAGGTGCTGCCATTTGAGCCTTGCTTGGCATGCAAAGGGGAAAGTCATTGGTTCTGCTTTCTGAATGGCTATGAACTATCCTCACTACCTCTTTGGGTAGGTGCTTGCCATTGTCTGCCTCTAAACGATCCTTGAGATTGCCCTCTACCCCTCGGGCGCCTGTATCTACCTCTTCGGGGTCTGTCCGTAGCTGGAAAGGACCAATTTTTTGAAGGCCAATTTCTACTGAAACGTGGAGGTTGTACTTGTAGGAAATCTTTCACTGCCTTTTCCTCCATTTTCTTTAATACCTCCTCAGCTTTAACACCAAACAATACATCTTTTTGCAGAGGTGCATCCAGTAATTTAGCTTTGACATGATCTGGTAAGGTTTGCTCTTTGAGCCAAGCATGTCTACGTATGACTGATCCTGTAACAGCAGCTCTACATGAGGCCTCTAAAGCATCAAAACCACATTGCAAGGTATGCTTACCTACTTGTTCTGCACTATGTATGAAATCCTGCAACTCCTTCAAATCTGGTTGTTCAGGTTGTGACATTTTGCTTCTCAACTGTGATAACAGAAACTGTTGGTACTTTAACATATGGAACTGGCAGTTTAATGCCCTCATGGATAAGGTGGCAGAGGTGTATACCTTTTTCCCCCACCATTCTAAAGCTCTGGAATCCCTCTCTGAAGGTAAAGGATTTTTAGCAGTGGAGGCCTTAATTCCCTTGGGGCCCTGTGAGATAGTTTCTGGGTCAGCCGCATGGCTTTTGTATAGGAATTGGTGTGAGTCAGGAACCTGGTAATACCTGTCAGGCTTGACTGGGGCTGGAGGTAAAGAGTCTGGGTTAAGGCAGGACTCCTAATACACATCATCAAGGATATCTAAGACGGGGGTATAGCCAGAGGCCTGTGCTGAGGGAGCAAGAGAAAATCCTTAAGCCTTTTCTTGGAGTCTGAATACTCCTGACCTTCCCAGTGGAAGTGTTCCCTCAAGGTATGCAAGGTTTTCCCAAAGGAGTAATCCTCAGGGGGGGAGACAGAGGGAATGGACTCCTCTGCATCAGAATCTTCAAAAGGGGAGTATGAATGTTCCTGGTCATCAGAATGTTCTGAAATAATGGAAGCCTGATCCGAGGAGGGGGACTCTTCCTCCACTCTGGTCCTTTTTTCCGGGGGGGGGGGGGGTTGAGAACCCCTGATAAGAGAAATTAAGTCCTCAGCCATTTTGAGCATCTGCTTTTTAAGCATGGGGCCTTGAGAAGGGCCCTGTGGGGTTTGTTTTTTAGAATGCATGGCTGTCTTAGACTTAGTGAAAGCCTTGATGGAAAAAGAAGAGGAAGGCCTGAAGACACCTTGAGAGGAGGCAGACATGTCTAAACTCTGAGTTTCACCGCCAAGAGTGGCTTTGGCATCTGTAGTCGGGGTGTGGGCCGAACAGCCTGCGACCTCGGGTACAGAAGACACCGCCAATGAAGTGTCGTCGGTAGTCAGGGGCTGCGTAGGCGCCTCGCTGAGGACCGGACCACCTGTAGTCGGCTTTGGCATGGTGTCGGTAGAGGCCGCGGACCTCGTGTGTCGGTCCTTATCTTTGCGTCTTTTAGTCAAAACTGGAGTCGGAGTATCCGACGACATTATGTAGTTAAATTTTTTGCCAAAAAAGTGCTGGGCGAACTCCGCCCGACGCTTAATGGTGCGTTTGTTGAATGTAGCACAAAAACGACAGGCCGAGACGTCGGGGTCTGGGCCTAAGCAAGGAATGCAGAGGGAATGAAAATCCTTATGCGGTATTTGCTTCCCACATGAAATACAATTATTAACTTTGTCTGAGCCAAGAAAAGTTTCCCCAACGGGGTACTTAGCTTTCAAGAAGACTTCGGTTGCAGATATTCGTAATCTCAGGAGCTGGCCGACCGGCACTTGCGAACTGCTTCTGCTTCGGGCACCGCGCGGCACGAAAGACTGAAGAAAATGGCGTCGGCTGGTTCTTTTATACCCCTGTCGCACTGACGTCAGGGAAGTAGCGAAGACAACCGACGCCAGACCTAGACTTTGGAATTCGGCCGACCGAGGACCCGCCTGACGGCAGGAAAACCCATCTGTTATGACTGCAGCTGTATGCACGATGAACATCCCTCCTCACAACTTCAAAAGTCAACTGCTCCAGACAGTAGGTGGCCAACAGAGCCAAGAAAATTAGTTTCTGGTCTGCCGGTTCCCTCCGCTCTGACAGCTGGCCACCCGAGGTGAAAGCCGGAGCGGAGCTATCCAATGCCAAAGCTCTGAAAACCTCTGAATCGATACGATCCCCAGGATCCGACCTGGAAGCTTAGGCTCAGATAGTCATCCAGATCCAAAGATGTTGGAGCTGGTGCATGCTGAGTAACTGTAGGATCTGAACAGAAAACTCTTTGGATCCGACAAAGAAGGACCTGGAATGCTCGAACTCTGAGTCAAAAGAGGAGTAGTCGATGGATGATGTTCCTGCTCCGAGGGGGGTAGGAACCATAAAGATTCCCTTTTGAAATTGCTCCGTGATCAATCTCCTAACCAGCCTTTCCACATCAGCCTCCATGAGACATCTGAAAGAACAAGAAGACACCACTGAAGGGGGCTTAGAGTGCCGCTCAAGAACTCTGCCCAGTACTAGATCCAAGAAGGGTGATTACGCCATGTGAGGCAAAGGCTTTTGATTGGGAGACTTCTTATCCAAAGCACGTCTGGTTGGATCCAAGGTCGATGGACTAGAAATATATATATGCTTGGATCCAAAGATAGTCGGCTCCCAGAAGGTTTAGGATCCAATTTTTCTCTTTTCTTCTTCAACTCTGAAGAACTAGAAGCCGAAGATTCCAAAGTCTTGGACCTTTCTGAAGGGTCCCTAACTTTAAGTTTTGGAGGCTGAACTCCAGATAAAGCCTCCGAAAAAAGGGATGGCAACATACCATTTTTAATAACAGCTTACTGTTCCTCTTGATAACAGCACGAGGATTAAGGCCATGGAAAATGTCGCAATCCTGATAAAAGTGCTCTGCACCTGAACAGTATACAAAGACAGTGGGTGCCCACAGAAAGATATTTTATACCCACATCTCTTGCACTTTTTCTACTATGCCTGAACAGAGATTCAAAAAGTTCACAACAGGCAACAACAGTAACAACAGTAACAACAGCAACAGTCAGTTGGAGAAATAAAAATAAGATAGTATTTTTTTATTTCTTTTAAATAATTACACTAATCATAAGAAAAGACAGATTAACTTATCGGCAATACACTAAACAGCAAAACCCCATAGAAAGGACAATGAATAAGGGGTAGAAAAGGCCCTGCCAACAATGGTAGTTTAGAATACACTAACAAGTGTAAAAGGCAAAATAAAGTTAACAAGGGAATCCTGAAAGTCAAAAATTGAAATGAAAATTCCAGCAGAAGATTACACATGGTTCAAGACTAGAAAAAATAATAGTTTAAAGAGAATTCACTTAATGATTTAGCCCGAGAGCTGCAGTCACCCACGTATAGCCGTGAAAGTGGCAAACGAGATCCGAGGGAAGTTAGGCATGGTGCACTGTCAGTAGGAAAAGAGCTCGTGAGTTTGTTGATCATCACAGCAGATCATCACAGCAGAGTCTGATCAGAGCACTGGATCCAAATCTATATGTTGAGGAACGAATTAAAATTGACATCAGATCTTTTTTTATATAATGTCATTTTTATGTGTTCCTCAACTGATGGGACACAGTCTGCAGTTACTGTACATTTGGGAGACCCCTAAGGAAGGAAATTCCAGAGCACTGCTAAGCCAAATGCCACTCTGTTCCTAGAAACCAAATACAACTTGTAATGAGCAATGAAAGTGTGTGTGGATTAACTCAAGCTACAGCTGCACAAATACCATCTTAAAGATGTTGTGGACCAAAAAGCTGAAGAAACATCCATAGATTTTGTAGAATGGACCCAGGAGGTTTTGGTAAAGACAAACCCAATTTACCATAGAAAAAGGTTATACAACCAGTCAACCATTTGGTCAATGTAACTTGAGAAACTGGATTGCTTAGCCTGTTAGGAGAAAAGGAAACAAATAACTGGTCAGATTTCCTAAAGTCTTTGGTTCTATGAAGATGGAAATTAAGTTGTCTATGCACATTAACAGGTGTAGCACATACTCTCCTTAGTTTGAAAAATCTGGAAAGAAAATTGTGAAATTAATGGCCTTGTTAATATTTGAGTCAGAATCTACCTTAGGTAAAAAGGACAGATTAGTTCACAATGACACCCTGTCCTTATGAAAAAATTAGATAAGGAGGCTTTGAAGACAGTGCCTGGAATTCAGATATTCTAGCTGACGCAATAGCCACTAGAAAAATGGTTTTCCAAGATAAAGATTTGAGGTCAGTTTTGGCTGAAGGTTCAGAGAGAGATTGGTTTAAGGCCTGAAGCATTACATTTAAATCCTAAGGGGAAGCAGGATCTTTTAGAGGTAGTTTAAGCAAAAACTCTTCCTTGAAAAAGGCCTTGCATACTTTAGAAGAGGCTAATGTATTTATTTTCACCCATGTGAAAATTAGAAATGGCAGCCAACTAAACTTTAACAGCTGAAAAACTAGCTCCTTCATTAAATATTCAAGGACTGCTTGCACAGGTGCTGAAAAAGGATCCAGATCTTTGCTAAGGGCCCAAAAAGACAAATCTTTTCCATTTACTCTTGTAAGTCTTTCTAGTAGAAGACTTGTGGGAAGACAGCAAAATACAATGGGCTGGGTAGGACAGCCTGGGATGTCTAGTAGTCAGCGTTAATGGAGAAATCATGGGGTCAGTTTAAGGCTCGTTATATCCAGAAGAGTCATGCCGGACAGGTAAGACAGGTGGTCTGGAGCTGCATCCAGGGTGGATGTAGAAGATGAGGCCAAAGGAACAGGAACAAAATATGACAAGGCCAAAAGGGTGCAATGAGGATCACTGTGTTCTTCAACCACACTGCTTTCTAAAGAAATTTGGGAATTAATGGTAAGGGTGAAAAAGCATACAGGAGACTGGAGGATCACTCATGAACTACAGCATCTCTCAGTGACATCCCTGATGGAGGGATCAGGGCACAGACCCTGAGGCACTCGTTGTTGAGGGGAGAGGCAAATGGATCGCTGCATGGCTGTCTCGACTGATGGAAAATCTTCTCCATCATGTTGAAAGACTACTCATCTGGCATCAGAATAGACCTGCCTAGTTTGTCTGCAGTCACACTGGGATTTCTCCAAGATGCACATTGCTATTAGAAAGCAATTAGAAGAGATCATCCATCGCCATACTCTCACAGCTTCTCAACAAAGACGGCAAGATCTGGTTCCCCTTTGTCTGACAAACCAGAGGGCATAGTTCCCCCAGTCTGTTGATGAACCCAACTACCAACACACTGTCCATCTGTATCGCAATTCTCCTGGATGGGAGAGTGTTTTGAAAGGCCTACAATACTAGGAGGACAGCTCTCATCTCCAGGACATTGATGTGCATATCTTGACCTCTTCAGAGGACCAAATGCCTTGGACTGTCCTTCCCAAATAGTGCTCCTTCACCCAAGATGGGAGGCATCCATGGTCACCGTGGCCTTGGGAAGGGGAAGAATAAAGGGACAGCCTTCGTGGAGCTGGTTTGAATAAATCCACCATAGACGATATCTTTTGCACACTAGAGTCATCTTGACTGGCATATGGAAACACCTGGAATCCCAGCAGTCTCAAGTGACCTGCTACCACTGCCATGCATTTACTGAACATCCTGGGAGACTGTGGTGAGACCAAAAGGCAGTGCTTGAACTGGTAATGACCGTCTCCCAGCCAGAAGCATAACTTTCTCCTAGAATGCCTGTTCATTTTGATGTGATAATATTCATCTTCAAGATTTATCTATCATGTCCAATTATCCTTTTGCAACAGAGGTAAAAATGGACTGAACCATGACCACCCTCAAAACTTTGTATACTAAACTAATTTATCTTGCCGAGAGCCAGAACTGCTCTCAAGTCTCGTCATTTTTGACACCAAGAAGAATCCTGAACAAATTCTTGACCCCTCTGATCTGGGGGACTTCTTGGATGATTTTCTAGCAGCTTTTCTATTTCTACAGAAGCTGCTTCCAACTGACTGGGTGGAACATCAGGGATTTTTCTTCAGAACTGTGGGATGGACTAGGAAAAATGTTATGATGTAACCTGTGGATATAATCCTCTGCACCCATGAAACTTTTGTGATAGATAATCAGGCTCTCTGATGCAGGGATAAATAACCCCTGACTACCTCCAGAAAACGACAGTCAGGCCTTCCTTCAGGGGCTGATAAAGAATCTTTAGATCCTGTATTCTGCGGAACACCTCTGCTGCGAGAACAATGTCTTACAGTTACGTCACCTCAGGGACTGAGAAGGGAACTCATCTCCACATGAATCCTGGAACTTCTTAAACCACAGCTTTATGCCACCTCACTGGCATCCTAGAGAAGAGCCTTTGAGGGGTAGAAAAACGTACACCCATGGCAGACGGAGTTTCTCCCTCTTGTTCACAGCTAGAGAGGGTGTCATTAACCTTGGAGCCAAGCAGAGAACATCTGTCAAAGGGTGCATTGATGAATGAAGACGTAAATGGTTCTGCAAAATCTCATAAGCGTATCCAGTCATGTTTCCCAATGGCTATGCCTGAACTGGCTGTCAATTAGGCATCTCCTGCAACATGGGAGATTAACCTCATGGATCCATCTGAAACAGGTTGGAGGGTGGCCAACTGAAAGGAGATTCTGTTTTCATCCCTGGAGGACATGGACCCAGAAAGAGATTTGGTAAGCTCCTTGATCAAATCTCTTTGCAATCTGGTAAAGTGTGACAAGTAACTGAGCGACCCAAGAGCAAAGGCTGCTTAGGCATAAACATGCTTCCCAAATCTGTCCAATGCCCTAGACTCTCTATTAGGGAGATGGACAAAAGAACTCTACTCTGCTAGTTCCTTTCTTGTAGCAGCAGCCACAACCATGGTGTAGACCGGTACTGCCTTGCTCCAGTGATCGTAGTCTTTAAGGAGGGAAGAATTTTATCTGGTCTTTTAGGCATTGGCTTAACAGTGCCCAGCGCCTTCCACGCCCACCAAGAGACCAAGTCAATGAGCTCATAGGGCAGGGGTCACCCAAGAAGTAGATGGGCCAGACCTGAAATCTTCTAGGAACACCAATTCTTTCTAGGAAGGGGTATTGGAACACCAAACAGCTTTTTGGTTTCAAGAGCTCCGGGATGTCTCCCCAAATGAAACGTCATCAGGTGGTGATTGGGGGACCCCTCTCCTTTATCAAAATCAGTGTCCTCTGTGAGGGAATCCTAGGGGGACTCTCAATGCCTTCTTCTGCACGTACTCTTTCGAGTGACTTCCTCAGTGGAGTGTTCTGGGGAAGTATCAGAAGAGATAATGCCCTGATGGACTGGCTGGAGGCTTACTTAGGTTGGCTGCCCCAGTGGAAGAGATGGCAGAGGCTCAGGACACAGAACAGTATGAGGCAGTGTTGTCTAATATGATGGGGGAAGGAATGTCTGTTTTCTAGGTATAGAGAAACTCCTCTCTACAACTTCGAAAGCAGAGTACCAAGGAGAAACAGAAGCAGACAGTCCAAAGCTGGAAACTCTTGAATCACTGGCTCCTGCAACCCCGTCAGCACTCCACCACAGGAGAGAATCAGACCAGAGCTATCCAGTGCTGAGGCTCAGAGGGGAAGAGATGGTTCTGAAAGCTTCGGAGTCTATTCCAAGCCCCTGGATCCGGCACCAATGCTTCAGCTCCAAAACACTCTGCCAGTCAGCTCAGGGGAAACACTGGAGTAGAAAAGCAAGCATTATTCAGATCTGAAGTAGACACTCCCAGGGATATCAGATTCAATGGCTCTGAAACAGAAGGATAGATTGGAGAAGGAGATACCAGAGAGGAAGTGGACAGACATTAGCTCCCAGGCCTGGAAGAACCCATCTTTATCTGTGCTCTGAAGAACTTCCTCATCATCTGCTTCTGAAAGGCTTCTGGAGGATCGAAGAGAGGATGCAGTGGAAGGAGGCCTAAAATGCCTTTGAGACAACTCTTCTACAAATGGAGAGGGGAGTCTGGATGAAATCAGATCCAATGTAAGCAGTGGGGTATGGATCCATGGAAACCTTGATCTTTGAGTTTGTCAGATCACAGACTTGCGTATCCAACTTTTTTTGAATCTTGGCAGGGGGACTACTACTGAGGGTGCCGAAGCCAAAGTCAAAGTCAAGGAATGAGCTGGAGACCTTTCCCGGGACTCCTTGTCTTTAGCTTGAGGGTCAACGTTTAATTTCTCTGACTTTTAGAAGGGGTTTGAGCCCCAGCCACCAAACAGGAAGTACAGGTCAAGAGACCCCGCAGAATTAATTTGTTCACTCAAGGTCCTAGAATTAAATCCCAAGCAAATGTTGCAGTTAATATCAAGGTGTGCCAGACCCAAACAATATAGACTTTCCCTGTGGGCATCAGAAGTTGGGATCTTATCCCACAGGAAATAAATTTTTTAAACCCAGAGGGTTCTTCTGACATCTTAAGACTACCTACCACGACAATACACAGCTGAAAACAAGTACCAAGATCTTAGCCAAAAAGCAGAGAAGCTATACTATTACACTAAAAGAAAACAGTCTATCTATACAGGCAGACTTTTTTTTAAAATAAAGGAAAGAAGTGAAAGGAAAAGAATGAAAACTACCAACAACAGCAGACAAAGTGCTCAAAAAGTACAAAAGAATACAACCTATGGTAACAAAAGAAGTACTGAAAACGGTGACTAATACTAAAAAGGAAGACAAAATTGCTAATTACACTAAAATATGGAACGGAGGAAGAAGAAAAGCAAAACACTAAATAAGTAACTCACAAACACCAGCAACAATGAAAAATCCAACAATTACTCAAAACACACTTGACAGCTAGAATCCACATCTGATACCCATGGCAACAAATGAGATCTAGGGTATGTTAGGTTGGTGGGGCATTATGGGGTAGAGAGGAGCTCGAGAGTTCTAGGATCCCATGATCTGGAAGAAGTGGGGGAGTCAGATCAGAGTCTCATATCAGAACCCATCAGTTGAGGAACAAATGAAAATGACATCATCATATGTAAAAACATCCATCTTTTAAGGCATGAATAAACCTCGAACATTTCAGAGGGTTTTTCTAAAAGTAACCTCCTTGGCAAGGATCCTATCAAGTTTCTATTATTCGGCATGTCTTGATAATTCCTAAGCAGACTTAAAACTTCCTGCACCTGCAACAGAATTTTGTTTAGCTATTACAATGAACTTCAGGGGCTTTACTATTAACTGATCAATAAGCAGTTGTGAACACTCAAAAATGATTAAAGATTAGCAAAATGTTTTTTTTCCTCAAGTAACCATTAAATATTTTAAGATAAATCAATAGTAGACATACCAGACCAACTACGAACTGTGGTGCACCCAAGTTAACTATTGCAGTCACTGTGGAAACTGGTAGTGGAATGAAATTACTTCTCAATAAGTACTGCAAACATAAGTCAGTTTGTAGCACATACACAGCCTGTGACCGAAACTCATTATTCAATTTTAAGTAAAGAATTTACCATGTACCGCCATTAGTAAACAGCATCTAGACACAACGGTGGCTTAATACTTTTGAGTGTGCATTATAAAAAATAATGCTAACACCACAACTCTTTTGAATATGCACCCTGACACTTAAATATTCTGATTAAGAACTACAAAATGTTTAAGAAAGAGCAACAAGCAACCTAGGGTATAAGCCGTGGTGGTGTAGCGGTAGCGTTGTCGCCTCACAGCAAGAGGTTCTCCCATTCGATTCTCAGCTGAAGCGCGCTCTGTGTGGAGTCTGCATGTCCTCCCCATGGTCGAGTGCCATTCGAAAGACATGCGTAGGGCGTGCCTTCGTTCAAGGTTGGGCATCGAGCTGGCACCTCGGCACCATAAAAATCTACTGCCAATCATTAGCGGACCAGAGTTCCGCTGTGGCAACCTCTAACCGGGAAAAGCCGAAAGAAGAAGAAGCAACCTAGGGGGAGGTGGATCTGGCATGTCTAACCCAGTTACTCCAAAGGTGGTGTGAGGAGGGACAGCATGTTAAGGCAGATGGACCTCTCTCGATTGTAAACTAGAACGAGAGGAAACACACACGCACACACATACACGTGCGCACGCACACACACACACACACACACACACACACACACACACACACACACACACACTTGCTTACTTTAATGTACATTAGCTCCATGGTTACACAACCATCATACAAAGACAATCAGATTTACGAAAAAATTCTTTCAAAAATGCTATCTGGTCAAAGCAGCTGCTGATGTAAACTGTGTAACCTGATATTGCAATTCCATGCCAACAAAATGACAGATGGTATAATTGTTACCAAAACAGTATCTGTTTTAGTAAAATCACTGTTGTAGAAGCATTCATGACATGGGAAATGACTACACACTACATCCACTCAACTGGCCAGCCTACTACAGATCCAAAGATATGGAATGGGGCCAGCTGCTTTCTAGTGCCAGGAAGTAAGGCTGTGACACACATAAAAAAAAAAAAAAAAAAACACACATACAAATGTATGAGAGTGGTGCAGAATATCCCATCAAGCCAGAGGTGACTTTCCCTGGTACTTGTCTCTCTCGAGGAGGTAAACTGAGTGGCAATCCCCTGCTCTGAACCGGAGGAATGTCCTGATTTTTTTCACATACTGGCAGACTTAAGTGTTCTAGATGTCCAGAGTGAGAATAGTCCTGGGCATTAGTATAGACAGAAGGGACTGCAAGGAAAACATTCTGAACTTCGGACCGTTAGGAAGAAATTTATCTTCAAAAGATCCAAAATGGGCTGTCCCATTGGTCATTTTTCTAGGGGCCCAGGAACAGCTTACAGCAGAAGCTTTTTCTCAGCTCTTCTGACAAGACACCTTCTATTGTTCCCTTAGGCCTGCGGAGTATAAACCCAGAGGCAAGACCAAATCCAGTTGATCATGGAAAAGGTGGCATCCACATAAAAGGAAGTAGGGCATTCAATTCTATTCTGTACTCTGAAGTTATGATACCGAAGATCAGTTCATCTGATATCAACTCAGATCAATCTCCCCTCTATGGCGGTGGTAGGGGGAGGTAGAATGGAAGGGGGAAGTGGAACCGAAAAGGGGAAGTGTCATCTTTGAAGCTACAACTGACTGGAGAACCCTGTCAAGAGTGGTTATCAGTAGGCCTCCTTGACATACCATTTTTTTTCTCAAAGGTTCTCTCTTTTGTCTAGCCTGCAGACCTTTTGTTTGACAGCAACAATGTGCAGACTACTTTACTGGAAAAAGAAGTCTCTCTCTCTCTCTACAACTTCTAACTGCTTACTATGGCACAGCAGGACACTAGTTGATATTGCTGGATCACTGTGGTTGGTTCTCAGCTGGAATGCCTTGTGTGTGTAATCTGCACAGTATTTATGTATCCATATGGATTTTCACTAGGTGCTCCAGTTTGTCCCACATTCAAAAGATGCGTCATAGATGACTTGGCAATCTTCTAAACTGCCTTTAGGTAAGCGTGATTGTGTGCACGTTCACACGTGTGTCCTGTGATGAGCTGGTTCTCCTTTCACGATGGCTTTCTACTGCTTGCACTCACCGAGTGCTGTTAACAGGTTCAAGCTCCCCTGTGATCTTGCACTGGATTAAGCAGATCATCATAAACTAAAAGACTGACTGAATAGCTTAATGAGTTTTTGTGTGCTTACGTGCCTCTCTCCTGTACTTAGAGACTGCTGACGGGTGACAGATGGCAAGTCTTCTCTTTCTTGGGTGCGGAGATGTCAGAATTCTTTCACTCCAGTATCTCTGAAATCACTTCATTCATTACAGCACCCCACAGCCACTTGGCTACTGATGGATGCAAGAGTCAGCAAGCAGAGAAACCATCAACCTAGCAGATTGGGGATTAAATTCACTAACCCCACATCCTGGTGGCTTTATGTGCACACTCTCAAGGCTGAAGTATGGCTCGCAGTGCTGGTCCAGTGATGCATGCTTTCTCGCACACATACATCAAATTCAACTACTACATTTGGCTACCTAGAAGTTCAAGTGCATGCTGTTGGCCCATGTGATGCTTGCTGCTCCACTCAGCCACCACCATTTGTTAAGTATTGCAGATGAACTGAGACACCCCTGTCGTCCACCATAACAGGTCATCCAGTAATTACTGCTCACACTCACTCAGAGTGGGTTTTCTAGCACCCAGGATGCCAACTGTTTCCCTCAATTCCATGGAGCAAGGTTCATAAGCATAACATTTATTAGGGAGGCAGGGGACTATACGTATATGAACAGAAGTGTGGAGGACTCTTTCCGCAATGAGAAAAACTGGTTATTTACTCACATTACTAAAATTAGTATTGCTTTGGAAGCCAATTTTGCTGGTTTTCACACTGTTTTGTGCTGTAAAACAGTTGGGTAGTTTTGTGAGTGAAGAGGATATGAAATTAATCCCTTATATTACCGAACTGACCTTGGGTTATAGTCAAGTTCCATGGAGTAGTGCTTATGTAGGCAATATTTATTACAGGGATGCTGGGGACAATATTCCCAATGAATGGGTGTGTGGAGAAACCTGCCCCTGTGGACAAAATATTTTGGGGCATTTACTGGCTTTAGTGAAAACATGAATTGCTTTGATAGTATTAATATGGTTTTCCTGGTTTCAATCAACAGTGTTTTTGCTGCTAGGCTGTTGTGTAGTTTTTAATGAGTGAAGATGCTGTGATACGAATCCCTAGCATTTATTTCTAGGGAAGCACTGAATGGCATGACCTTTAAAAAAGAGAGAGAAAAAAAAAAAACTTATCTTGCAGTTTACCTTTAATTTTCTATTGTATTTTCTTTTTCTTCCACCTTTTTCTGATGGCCAGATAATTCTATCAGGTTTCACCCATTCGTCATACCTATGAGCAAATTACAATAAAATTACTACCACCAGCAAAAATGGGTAAAAATGTGAATGCAACAGCAAAATCACAAATGATGAAAGTAAAGTACAAATCGGAGTCAACTTTATGACAATCACTTGTTCCTAAACACAGACAATAAAAACAGTCTGCACCAATACACAATTTACTTATTTAATTAATTTATATTTGCCAGATTGCTCAGCTGGGTGGTGGTCCCATTTCAAAACAGATTTCCAGAAAAACAGTCAATAATCAGTTATAAATGAACAAAGAATACAGTTCTTAAAGTTATGTGATAAAATTAGAAATGCACATGGTGGGCAAGGTAAGAAAGCTTTTGCAGGGATAGGTACCTCAGTACAAGCATGAACAATATGCAGAAGTATTAAGTAGCTTGAATGTCTATAGAAGCATAATGGACCGGCAGGTGTTTCAGCACAGCACAATGTGAACATGAAAGAAGTGTACATTATAACTAGGCACAAGTATAGGAAATTGGATACCCAATACATAATAATGGGTGACAGTTACCAACCTGAACCATACCACTTGGGTGACAACATAGTGAAGACTGAGAACTGTAATGTAATTTGGTTTCATAAGTTTGGCTACGGGTCAATGACCATCTAGGAATAAATATTGCAGAAAGAAATATCCAGGGAATTGTTATGGCTAAGCTTGTATAGGCCCTAGGGCCGGATAGCCTAGTACCAACCTATGAACATTCCCTAATTTCAGGTTCACATGCCAAAGCCCCTACCCAGTCATCAAAATTATTTTTTGAATATATTTAAGGACTTAAAATCCTCAAATGATCTGTAATTTGGGTAATCTTAATGTAAAACATGATTGTCTTAGTCTAGCCCTAAAACTTTACATTTGTAAATTAAGTTCCTTATTTCTTATAGCACAACATACCTGATAAAAAGTTCAATATCTAATATTCCTTACATGGACTTGTCATAAAATGCTATGTATGGCAAAATAAATTTGTTTCTTGTATAACACTAAGATCTATACATTTAAATATATGCAGCGTTCCTTATAAGACGTCACTTGGTTTTAATTTCTTGGTGTACCTCCCTCTTTGCAAATTCAAGGTACTGCAACTGTGTAAAACTGTAAATACAGAAGTTACTGTTGTATTCTAAAATACCAGTTGCATGTTTGCTTTGTACAACATTATCAGGCACCCAATATTCCTTGTATTTAGATTTTTAATATTAGACCAAATAGTTTCACAGAGCAGCTTCTCAAAGTGGCAGTATATCTAGTAAAGGAGATGTTGGCAGACATGTTTGTCCTGATTAGCAATGCCCCATTGCAAATTTTCCTCCAAGGAATGCATCTGAAAGCTGAAAATGGAACACTCAGGACACATGCTCCTTTCAAGGACTAGCAGGGAGGCTTGACACAGGTGTTTGCACGCACAGTGGAGCATAAGGGTACTACATGGATGAATAAACATACCTGCACACATGCAGCTTGCAATTTTAAAACATACTTAAATGTATTAATGACTTGTGCAAATTAAAAGTTGTCTCTCTGGATCTATTCATATTCCCAGCACTAGGCTCAATAAGTAAGCCATCACTCTTGATCAATAATATTCACCAATATGATGCAAAGAACTGCAATTGTCCAGTACGCTGACAACTCCACTTTATTTCACTCATCAAAAGATCTTCAAAGCCTAATATCTGAACTCGCCTTTATTTCACATTACTAACTTCTTAAATAAAGCAAAATGCACAAATAGAAAATAAGGGAGAACCCAGAACTGCTAAATTTTCAAAAATGCCACATAACACTTTCAAAAACAACCTGCAACCATACAAGGAGAATCAGATCTACTGTAATACTCTATGCAAGGAAATACCTGGCAGTAGCGAGTGATCATATGCTTAACTTTTAAGACCATACAGACATCACCACAGAAGACAACTACAGAACGTATGTTCTATACAGAATTAATAGACTTACAACTACAACCAAGAGAGATACAAACATCACTACTGCTATGTAAACTCAGTGCATTGGCTACTGAAATACCTAAAACTTCTGTACAATCCAAAATGATATCAACCTAGAACAAAACTGCAAAATCTGTAACTGCTCAGCCTTCAACAACCACTATACAGCTCTGAAGAAAATGAAATGGATGAACGTGGAAAGTAAGCATGAAAAGCGAAGTGCAAAATAACCAAACTGATTGATAATCAACCCTACCCAGTGTCTTAAAACGGCAAACTACTATCAGACATGTACATTCACTCACCCAACCAATATTACTTGAATACTAACAAAACTAACTCAAAGATGGGTCACAGTGCACCTAGTTACTCCCTTCCAAAACAATGAACTCTACCATTGCTTTAAAAACCAAGTTCAAGCTTTTAAAAAGTCTCAAACTTGCTCAAGGGCTTTCTCACATATGGGGTCCTAAGACCTTATAAAGCATAGCCAACTGTCCAAACAGTTTATTTTTCTCTCAAGTATCTGACAGTTTTTACTCAATTCTACCACAATGTTTTCCTTATGCTACTCTGCATTACCAAGCATCTTGTATAACCTCACTCTCCCTTTCTCTCATTTCTATTACACCAAAACACTACCAATCCACACTTACCCTCGTATTTCTTCTTGGAACACATTTTTGTTCTTACCCTTTGACACCAGAATACAATAAACCCATGTAGTAGAGAAGTAGCTCAGATAATCACCAAACAAAAACATATAAACACAGCTGCATTGAAACCCCATCTTTTTACCTTCATGGGAAATTATCAGTTTAATCAGATTTTCTAGAAAGTTAAGTTTGTCCAAATAGAAATATCAGCTATCTGAGCATCCAGCAAATAAAGAATTCTTTCCCTCCTATTAGGAGGGTTAAGAAAACCGTTATAAATGAATGGACTGGTTTAAAGACATTCATTTATGACTTTAGGTATGAAAGGATTAATCCAAAGGGAAACCCTGTCTATGTGAAAAATGAGGATAGGGAGAGACGCCATAACAACTTGGAACTCAGATTCTTTTTAAAAAAGCAAAAGCCACTAACAAAGCAGTTTTTTATGTGCAGAATTTTAAAGGAAGAGAGTTAACTTTTTCAATGCAAGTACAGGTCTCAAGGGGGAGGAATGTATTTTCTTGGAGGCTTGATATGAAGGACACCTTTTAGGAATCGTCTGATCTCATAGGGTGAAGAAAGAGGAGGATCCATATGCCAAGCAGGCAGAACTGGATGACGAATGCCACTTAATGGAAGTGTATGACGGGCCAGATTTGAGCAGCTCACGCAAGTATTTGAGGATGATCGAGATACTCGTTAGTAGGGGTCCTTTCATTTCTTTTGGCAACAAATTAAAAATGTCCTCCATATGGAAATATAAGATTTTTATTGCAACATGTTTTCTAGCCACATGTAACAAAGTAAATTCTCTTGGAAATAAAAATGTGCCAGAATGGTATCAAAAACCTGTTACCCAACTCTGTGAAGTTCCCAACTGATGGGCAATATGTAGGAAGATCCCTCTCTTTAGCATCTATTAATGATGCTCTGCCTTGGACATGATCAAGTAATTTGCCATAGAGTTAATCTATAATCTTTAATCTGATGCAACTTGCATAGAAAACAGACACAATCTCCTAAACCCTCAGGGCTAACCTGCAGAGATGCGTCTGGCAAAATATGTAGAGTCCGTGGAGACCACAGATGAAGGGTTTAAAGGGCTAAGATCAGGGCTTTAATTTCCTTATTTATTACATCTGAACCTGTTCTGTCTTGACCATGCCCAGAGAAGACACTCCCCAAGACTTTCTGATGGGCACCAAGAACGAGAAAGGGTACTCCAGGTTTGACTGACATCTGCTTGAGCCATAAATGAAATTATTTTTCTTTATGAAGTGCAAGAGAGGAATCATGAAGTTCAGTGTGACAATGCTGTACCCAAACTGACTTGAGGTACCACAAAATCTTCCTCATGTGGAGTTTGGCAAATGGGATCATCTGTATTGCTGAAGCCATGAAGCCCAGGGCTCTCAAAATCTCTCTTGCAGAGGTCAATTCTAAGTTAAAAGGGAAGAGGAAAATGGCATTCTACCCTGAAGGAAATATGTTGTGCACAAGTGCTCAGTTTAGCATCCTAAGGAAACATTTTTTTTTTTTTTTTTAAATAAAGCTTGGATTAGAAGATTGCATTTAGAGTATCATGGATTAGTTGGAGCCTGCAGAATGCTATCACAGGGGCTAAACATGTGATACCCTTGGGGCTATAGAAAGATGAAAAGAAAGCAGAAAGTTGAAAATGAAATCCAAGAGCACAAAATCTGAAGATTTTTTGTTGATCTGGACGAATAGAAATGTGAAGATGTGGTAAACAGAAAGGCTTAAGGAAGAATCACAGAAACACGACTTTCAAGAGATCTTGGATTTTGGAAATCATAGGAAACTGTGCAAAGTTTGTCTCAATATGTAATCTTTTCTTTGAGCAAAGGATAACCCCGAATACAATCCTTGCCCTTTTTGGTGATGAGAGATTAATTTTATGCTTCCCCGATGGAATAAGTATCCTAAGACTGCAAATCACAGGTTTTGTTTAGGGAATTCCAGAAGAAAATGGGGGGAGGTCTCAAGTCAGTTAGTACACCTTCTGGAATCTTCAAAGTGGCAGGGACAGAGTTTCCCTGAAAGAAAGGCAAGCAGTTGGTTAAAGAGGAAAACGGGTGGGGGCATTGAGGTTGGTAGTCTTAAGTACAAGTCTCGCCTCCAAAGGATCCTTTTGGTCCTTTGAATTCTGATTTAGGTTTCTCCTACCTCTTCCTTTTAGAGATTTTTTTTTTTACCTTTTTGCTTCAAGTTTTGGCCTTTGTAAAAGAAGCATCCAGCTGTAGAAGGGTAATTCATTTGAAATTGTGGCACAGGAAAAAGAAACAAAGTTGACAAAATCTTGCATGAATTTCTCCTTTCTTACACATTTTTTAAATTTTCAGCAGATGTTGGACCAAAAAGAAGGTCCTTCTGAAAGGTGCATATAGCAACTTAGCCTTAACTTTATTACATAAAGTCCATCAACATAGCCATGAGTACTTCCTTAAAACCATTCCAATTGCTGATGCACGAAAACAGGCATCAGCAGCATCACAGCCACATTTTACTGAATGTCTTGCTACCCATGTGACAGAACTAAGCCTAGGCAATGAAGGGGTTTTATTATCAGAGCCAGGAATGTTTGAAATTAGATTGTTCAGGTTATCAAAAATAGACAACAGATATCAGAGCACGAGTCTGCTAGTTTATGGCACAGAAAGGAAGAATGGCAGAGATGTATACATTTTTCCCCACAAATATCCATATCCCTACTACCCTGTAGGGGTATAGCATTTGTAGAGGGCGAGGTGTGTGTAGACAGTAGGAATATAGATCCTTAGAGTCAACTTAAGTTACAGTAGGATCCAAGAAAGGATTTTTGTACAATATATGAGAATTTGGGACAAATTTTTTTAGGAGCAGGTGGCTGTGTATAAGGAGTCAGGGAAGTAGACAAGTTATCGTGAAAAAGTATCCTGCACAGAAGGGATAGCCGAAGGCTTAGGGACCTCCACTTTACTAGGTCATACCACTTCTTTCATACTTCAAAAACTTTGCTTACCTTCCCAGTGGATGTGTTGCATCATTTTTAAAACAGTATCACCAAAGACAAGTCACCCAAAGGAGAGTCAGAAGAAAGTGCATCTTCATCCGCTGACGTGTTTCCAGTAGGAGAGGATCAGTGAGGAATAAGCTAAAGGTTTCTCATCCAAATCTGAAGAAAGCTCTTCTATAGTATCCCTCTTCATTTTTTATATAAACACCTTTACCAAAATTAAATACCAAAACATAGGTAACACACATTAATACAAAAGAAAAACTATCAACGTGTTTCCAGTTACATTATACATCACATACATTGTTTTCATATCTATCAAGCCAACATTACAGAAATTGCTCAATTCCTGGCTTCTCTTAAACCTCACTCCTCAGCATTATTCTGCATATATTGTTACCACAACTTCCATTCATTTCTATGCAATTTGCTCCTTCCCTTTACAAAAGATCTCACTTCTAGTTCTTTTAGCTCTGTTACAATATTCAATACTTCAAAATCTAAACCAACTGTATTTGATTTCCATTTTCTGGTAAATGTTTTTTTTTTTTTTTTGGCAGCCATCAGAATTAAACTCAACAAGGCCTTACTATGTCTAGGCAATTCAGATACGGTGTCCCAGCTTAAAATAATCATTTCCTTAGTTACACCCACTTAATCACAAAATATATTGCTGACACAGTACTCTGTAGGGAATTTCATATAGTATGACAACTCATTACACTCCCCGAGTATGTTCCTAGTTACCAATTTCTTCCCCATAACACTTCCAATATTTGCCATCTACCCAAGGAAAAAGTCTGCCTGAAGTATAAAAACACCCATGCAAACACTTCCATGCAAAAATCCTAAACCTTTTAGACTTTTTTGCATACATGGTAGCTATATGTATGTCTTCCCATTGTTCCCTTGAAAACTGCTTATCCAATCTCTCTTCCAGGTCTTTTCTAATCTCCTCTGATTGATTTGTATGGCTACGATGTAATATTTTAAATGCCCTTCAATTATTCTTTTTTTTTTCCTCTCAACAGCACCTTCTGTTCTAGAGTCAGCTGAAAATATCAGATCAGGCCTTTCACTTAGGATTCCCCTATCACTTTTCTTTGTTTATACATCAACATCAATTTCTGGTAAGAAAGGCAGTCTCTGGCCTGCTGTCCAAATGTCTCCTTGGTCTCATCCCATTCTATTACTTTTTCCCTCCCTATTTGTTCCCAATATGGTGACTTCTTTGCCAGTTTTCTTCAATAAATTCTAGCCCCCTCTTGTCTATTCTCTGTACCCCTACTTACAGTCTTCCTTGCTGGCAACATTTCCTTTTCCTTTCTTGTGCTGGCAAGGTTCGTAGACTACTTTCTGCTACTTTATAAATATAATATTTTGTATAGTTATTATTCTCCTTAAGAATGTGCATCCAAAATCTCTCACAGTCAATCCTCTTCCTTTTTTGAGAAGTAGAAGAAGATGTGGAAAGAAAAGAGATGGCTTCAATGTCATAAGAGTTTTGAAAAGCCCTCAAGAAAAATTATACCACTCCTGTTGCAGATCAGATGAGGAAGTATACTTTGTTTTCAGATTCATATTTATGAGTGTTAGAAATGATAAGAGATCTGGCAGACAGCTAATATACCCCAAAAGGGTACCCGGGATGTCTTCACAAACAAGGAGTTACACTATATTTACGACTTCCACAGATATCACCAGCAAGGGTTCCCCTTTCAAAGCTGTGCCGGCCATCTGATCAGCTAAAGGGCGCATACTCAGAAGCTGCCCATTGTCAGATTCAGGGTGGTGTTACAAGTTGGAGCAAGGAAAGAAGATTAATGGTCTGAGAGCTCATTATGTGACTCGGAGATGTCTGGCTCCAACCACACAGCGGTAACCTCTGAAAGTTTAGATTTCTTAGCTTTCTTATGTGGCTGCTGGGCGGAAGTCTGAAAGATACAACTCTAAGGCTATCCTACCTCAAAAAAGCTCCTTAAGTCGTTGGTTCTCTAAATAGACCTTCAGATATGCCAAGTGACTTCTAATAGGGACAAAAGACTTGCAAACAGAGCACTCACTAAAGTTATGATTTGAACCTAGTAGGAAAAACACTTAATATAACTACCTTTGCAGGAAAAGAATCCTGCAACAGTTATATTTTTCTCTCTTCAGCTGACATGAAAAGAAAAAGACAAAATTAGTCAGAGCTATTAAAACAGGAAGACTCCTCAATAGGAAATTTATGAGCCAACAATGACTGGAAATTTACACAGGCCATACGGCTGACAGACAGTTGAGAAACAGTCTTTCTTGGGCTGGGAGTGAGAAAGTTCTGAGGAACTTTATGGCCATACATCCCTTATGTATAGCTGGTACTCTACTGCATAGATCTGATGTACATCACAAGGGGAAGGCACCCAAGCTTTGGTATACTGGCAGGATGTACTCCACCCTGGGCAGGACACTTCCCATTAGAGAGCAATACTCAAATATTAATCAAAGGATATTAAAGAGGCCAGTGGCCTCTCTACAGTCAATCAACAGGCCATTCCAAAACGTACATTTTCTGGTACTATCTGTAGGTTGCTATGTCCAACAAAGTCCATTCTTCAGCATTTTATTAGTTACAACAAAGGTTTTCAACATCATGGCTTTAGTACCAACCTATGAACCTATATTCACCCAGAGGATCATGTCAGTTGCCCTGCTAGACAGGGGTCCAAAGAAGTAAATACTGTGGGAAGAAATATCCAGGGAATTGTTATGGCTAGGCTTGCATAGGCCCTAGGGCCGACAGCCTAGTACCAACCTATGAACCTATGTCAAGCATAGTAGAGCCTACTCTAAATGATTTACAGCGTCACCTCCAGCTTGCAATGAAGGGAGTACTAAACATCCTTAAAATGATCAGCGGATGATTTTCTTAAGCACACCACAGCTCTCTACAGGCTTGCTCCAGAATTATGGAAAAAGTCAAAAATAATGGGGAAACAAAGACCCAAAATCAAGAACTGTTAACATTACACATGAATTAGAGTAATATTTCACACATCAGGTACTGCAGTAACATGCATTAATGTCCAGCATTACTGAATGTAGTATTAAGTGATTTACCATAAAATGGAAAATTTTATGAAGAATAGGGCAGAGACCAAAAACATGATGCATAATCAGGGATGTTCTGCAAAATCTGGGAGAACTAAAATGCAGATCATCAGGCACTCCCATCCAACCAAAACATATCAATCCGTTTGCAAACGTGGGTTAATCCAAACAGCAGAGCTGCCACTCAACTGTGCAGTTATACCTGGCACTCACACTAATTTTCATGTCTGCAAATAGTTCATCAGGAGCTTAGAAATGCATTTTCCACTTTTTTCATGGAGATCTCAATTTAATCCAAAGTCAAAATTACAAATTAAGTACTGGGTAATGAAATACTGTAGTCTTACCTTACATTCCAGCCATAGTAGTGCACTAAATAGAGAGTTTCTCCATTGTCATTTTCACTACTCTTGATATTAGCTTCATATATCTTCTGTGTTTTTCCACGTCCATACTTCACTTTCACTTTAGTTCCTGCTAAAAAGAGGTCCAGATTTCCCTCACGCTTTTCCTCATCTGACTCTCTGTTTTCACTTTCCTCCCTGGACATTAAAAATAAAAAAGGCAACTCAATCAAACAGTATAAAAACAGCTACTTAAAGGCCAATGATTATATAATAAAAACAAACATTTCTGATTACCCAATGTGCGTTTCATCTTCCATTACAAATTTTTGTGTGTGCATAGAAAGCAATAAATAAATCACTAAAAAAGTACAGATGTCTGAGGGGGCAAACCATGAAGTGCAGCTGTGTTAGAAACTTACCATAATAGTAAATGTTAAAGTAGCTTCACTGTTACACAGCCTTCACACTTGCGACATGCACTGCTGGGCAGGAGGCCCACAGCCAGCCAGTCTTCCTAATCTCTTCCCCTCCCTACAGCTTCAGATGACTCCCTTCTTTCCAGCACAAGGACATCAATAGCAAAAAAAAAAGTGCATCGGCCAACACCCTTTTTGGATCTTTCTTGGATTGGCAGACCCAAAGGAGAAGCTAGCCCACCCCAGTGCACAATGCTCTAAGGTGGTTGCCCCAGTGCCAGTCAAATACACCCCAAGATGATTAACTGGGAAGCCTCAGAGAGAGGGGCTCACAAACAGAGGACAGTGCCTGGTTTTATAGACAGGAATGGGAACATGAACAGATAGGGGTGCCACCTCAACTCCAGGTGGAGGAGTCACAAAAGGGGGTGGTGGGAGGGAACATGAACTAAAAAAAAGGTTATGTACGTTATGTACTCACCATAACATTCCATCCGAGCCGTTGCTTTTCATTTGTCTTCAACCTGTTGAACACAGATCTGGTACGGATCAGACTTTGATACAATTTCCAGCATCGGATCCAAGCTCAAAGCTCCTCCCCTACCCATAATACCAGTCTCCCTCCTCCAGTCAGCTCGAGTTTGCTGCAGACAGTAGCACCCCAACCTAACCCTATGCCTAAAACCCTGGCATTAGCACCCATTAGCTCAATAATGAAAAAGGTTTGCCAGAGTAGGGACTTTGTCACTTCCATCTGGTCCACTACACAGCCCACACAAGGAAGGGGGAAAAAGGGAGAGAGATGAAGACGAATGAAAAGCAGCAACTCAGATGGAACTTTATGGTGACTACATAACTATTTGAAGTTGTTGTTTTCATCTGATCTTCAACCTGTGGGACAGAGTCCCCAGCTACCAAACAGCCCTGGGAGCTTCTCATGGAAGGATGTTCTGGAGCATGGCTGAGCCAAAAGATGCCCTGCCTGTGAAAAGGAGATCCAATTTGTAATGAGAGGTAAACATATGTGATGACGCCCAAGTAGCTGCAGAGCAAATGTCATCCAAGGAAACCCTAGACCAAAAGGCTGCAGAAGTAGCTACAAACCTGGTAGAATGCACCCTGACATGACCTGATGGGGACAATCTTTGGCTCGATAAACCAACCCAATGCAGTCAGAGATCCAATGAATAATAGTTACTTTCGATACAGGTTTTCCTAAGAAAGGCTTTGAAATGGAAACAAAAAGCTGATCAGACTTATGAAAGGATTTTGTTCTATGCAAACAGAAGAGCAGTTGCCTGTGAACATCAAGCATGTGCAATTTACAGTTTCCCTTATTCTGGAAGCTCGGAAAGAAAACAGGGAGATAGATTACCTGGTTAATGTTAGACTCAGATGCCACTTTTGGAAGGAATGAGGGATTCAACCTTAGAGAACCCCTGTCTTTATGAAACACCATATAAAGGGCTTGACAGATAAAGCCTGGATCTCAGACACTCTCTTGGCCGAGGTAATAGTGACCAGAAAAGCAGTCTTCCAAACAGGAGCTGCAAATCAAGTGTAGCTGCTGGTTCAAATGGGGGAGAAACCAAAGCTTGTAGTACTAATGTAAGATCCTAAAAGGGAGTTGGGGTCCTTGACTGGAGCCTAAGTAAAAAAGTATCTTTCAAAAAGGCTTTACAAAGCCTGGAAGAAGCCAAAGAAGCCAAATTCTCTCCTATGTGAAAACTGGAGATCACTGCCCATTGTACCTTTAGCGTAGAAAAACTAGCGCCATGATTAAAAATATTCACTAAAAACTCCAAAATGGAGTGGACAGGAGCAGTAAAGAGTTCCAGATCATGCTGAGAAGCATATATGAAGAAACATTTCTAATTACTGAAATAAACCTTCCTGGTGGAAGACCTGTGAGCCGCTACCAAAATCTTTTTTACAGAAGACAGTCCGGGATTCTTAACTATCACTGGAACTGGAGCAGCCAAGCCGTGAGCTTCAGGGTGACTAAATCTGGGGGCGGAATACCTGAGGGATGTGTGATCAGATTTGGGACTGGGTCTAGTCTCCAAGTGGGACACACTGCATGAGACCACAGAGAGGGGAACTAAACTTGGAGAGGCCAGAAGGGGGCAATGAGGATCACCAAGCTCCCCAGCCATCAAGCTTTCTGAATGAATTTCAAAATTAGAGGGAGTGGAGGATAAGCATACAGTAGACCGCAGGGCCAAACATGAACTAGAGTGTCTCTGGGGGACTCCCCTGGAGGAGGGCTCAGAGCAAAATACTAGCTGTACTTCGCTCTAAGAGAGGCAAAGAGATCACAGCAAGGCTGACCCCACTTTAGAAAGATCTGCTTCGCTACTGAATTCAGACACCACTCGTAAGGCATCAGAATAGATCTGCTGAGCCTGTATATTGGACCCCCCCCAGAATGTGTGCTGCCACCAGAAATAGGCCAGAGGAAATCACCCACTCCCACAATCTCATAGCTTTGCGAAAAAGGGGGTAAAGAGCTGGTTCCCCCATTTGTTGATGTACTAGACTACAGACATATTGTCTGTCTGGATGGCAATTGTCTCTTGGGGAAGGTGGGCATGTAGAGCTTGCAACACCAACAGCACTGACCTCATCTCCAGGACATTGATATGCAGATGGGTCTCTAGAGAAGACCACATGCCTTGGACTGTCCTTCCCATGCAATGGCTCCCCTCACCACCACCAAAGCAAGGAGGCGTCTGTGGTCAACGGGGCGGGAAGAATAAATGGATGGTCCATTAGATGATCCAGGGACTGAAGCCACCAGAGGAGCGAATCCCTGCAAGCTCGAGATAACCAAACTGGATGAGACAAGGGCAGGTCTAGCAATGACCACTGAACCACCAGAGTCCATCGGAGAACCCTCATATGGAGGCGATTCATTGGAATAAGAGTAATCATGGCCACCATGGACCCCAACACCCGAAGAACTGAATCCACAGGGGGATACTGTGTTTAAACAATGCAAGAGACATTATGTCACAGGAATAACAGTCTGTCCGGAGTTAGAAACACCTTGCTTTGGATAGCATCTAAGTGAGCCTCAATATAAAAAAATCAAGAAATTGTATTAGTACCAGTTGGGACTTGTTGAGATTTATTGTTATGCCGAGGTGGTGAGTGGTCTTGAGATCCCTGGCTTGACACAGTAGATGCCTGGAGGGGGCAGAAAGGAGCCAGTCATCCAGGTAGGGGAAGAGCTGGAACCCCTGCAGCCACAGGTGAACCGGCACTACTGCCATCACTTTGGTAAACACCCTGGGAGAAGTGGTGAGCCCACAGGAGAGCACTCTGAAATAATAATGACTGGCTCCCAGCTGGAAGAAGAGGAACCTCCGAGAGCATCTGTGCATCTTGATATGATAGTATGTGTCTTGGAGGTCCACCGAGCACATCCAGTCATTTATCGGCAGAAAGGGCAGAATGGACTGGAGAGTGACCATCCGAAACTTTGTCTTGGCGACTGACAAGGTTAAGGTTGAAAGATTCAGGATGGGTCTAAAGTCCACCTTTTTCTTTGGCACTAAAAACAACCTGGAATAGATGGCTGATCTGGACTGGTCTGGGGGGATGGGATGGATGACTCGCTTTTCAAGCAGCTTGGAAATTTCCACTGCTGCCTCCTTCCATTGCATGGGTGTGATGTCAGGGAGGTGTTTGGGAGGAACTGGGGGTTGAAGGAAGGGGATAGAGTATTCTTTGGATATTATCTACAACACCCAACAACGGTCTGTGATAGACTCCTAGCCTGTTTAGATGCAGAGAAAGACATCCCCCAACTGCCTCCAGAGACAAGCGACAAGCAGACAGGCAACCTTTTGGAGCTGCTGCAAGGGTCTTGTCTGGGAAAGAATCTAGAGACCCTTGATTCCTCAAACCCCCACTGCCACAAGGATGGTGTCTATTGTATCCCCCTCTGCCTCTGGGTGAAGGCGAGTCCTGAGCATTGTGGGAAAAACCCAGAGACTATTGGAACCACATCTTCTTCACCCAACTCTGATTCCGGGAAAAGGATCACTGTGGGGTATAGAAGCGAATCCCGACAGCAGACAAGGTCTTCCAGTCTTTCTCACTCTGGACTAGGGTGTCTTGAACGATCTTACCAAAGAGTGTGCAACAGTCATAAGGGGCATTTGTAAACGATGCCTTGAAGCACTCCAAGAAAGCACAAAGCTGGAACCAAGCGTGACGCCTGATGGCAACGCCTGTGCCAGCCCCCCTAGAAGCACCTTCAGTAGCGTGTGACAGGAACCTCATAGAAGTGTTTGATATCAAATTAGGGTGGCCATAGGGAGAACACCTTCTCTGCCAGCATGGACCCCTGGAGCAGACTCGGCAACCTCTTTGACCAGGTCCTGCTGAATCTGATGACATGTGCCATGTAATTCAGCACACACAAGCAAACATGGCTGAAATGCAAGTTGCTTCCCAAAACAGACTATGGACTGTAAAACACGCTTAAGTGAGCTCTTTCATGGTGGCCGATGCAACCACCATGGCAACTACCAGAGATCCCTTATACCAGTGTTGCCTATCCAATGGAGTGCTGAAAAGTTTGTCAGGGTGCTTGGGGTTAGGCTCCACCGTGTCTGGTTCCTTCCATGCCTGGATGAAATTAAGTCCAGAAGAGGATACACAGGAGGGGACACCCGGTAGATAGAGGGTCCTGTGCCAAACACCTCCAGGAACACAGACTCATCCAGGTTGGGTGTTTGGGTAAACCCCCCCCCCCGAGCTGGCACAGGACTTCCATAAGGTCTCTGAAGGAGACATCATCTGGGGGTGACTGGGGGGAAACCTCCCCTCCCTCCAAAGTCAGTGTCTTCTGTGAGGGACACTGGTGGGGAGTTCAAGTGCCTCCTTTTCCACATATGTTTCCGAGGGAGCTCCTCTGGGGGGGGGGGTCTCTGGGAAGGACTCGGAAACCTCAGACAGTTCCGAGAGGTAAGTCCATGGGGCGGAATGGCGACAACCTGCCCCAGAGGGGGGCAGGATGGCAGATTCCAGACCAGAAAGAGAGGGAGCCAGGATGGACTGGGAGGAAGATGTCAAGGGTCTTGACGGAGCTGAGAGAACCCTCTCCACCATATCAAAGGCAGAGGGCAAACGAATCCCTGAAGGTGTGGCGAGTAGCACCAGATCAGTCACCCTCTGCATTAACAGAGAAGCCGGAGCAGAGCCTCCAGGCACAGAGACTCTGAGTGGAAAGTCTGACTCCGAAAACCTCAAAGCCGACACCACCCCCTCAGATCCAGCAACCAGACTATGGCTCAGAGAGTTGGACAGCCAAAAAGGGTCAGAGTTAAACCACTCAGGAAATGGCTGGCATTGAGATACCTGGAACCACCGGCGCCGACGTCTCAATGCCAGGAAACTTCAGACCCAATGACTCAGAAGCCATGGGTCGAATCGGAGAAGGAGCAATGGGAAGAAAAACAGACTACAGGCTCCCAGCCCCGGAAGGGGAGGGAGCCAACAAGATTCCCAACTCGATCTGGGTCCGGATGAACATCTGCATCATCCTGTCCACCTCGGCTTCAGAATGACTACGGGTGGTCAGGATGGAAGAAGCTGCCGACCTGGGCCTGGAGTACCGCTGAGGGGGAGGCAGAAAGTGGGGATTTGCCCAGAGAGGTCTCTGGCTCCTGCAAAAAACGTGGAGACCGAAGTCTAAACAAACCTTGGGTCGCATCCAACCTAGACTTGGCCGGGGGTTACTCACTAGACATGCAGTTAGGGGACCGCTCGTTAGGTCTGTCCCAGTATTTGGGACAAGACATCTCCCCATCCCTGGGCTTCTTAGAGGGAGGTGGAGTCCCAGAAGCCTGGGCGGAAGAAATTGAAGGGATGGCAGCCACCGGAGGGAGGATGCCCTTGAGAATGAGCTTGCTTCTCCTATCAAAGTGTGTGTGTGTGTGGGGGGGGGGGGGTTAAAGCCTGGGCAGCTCACTCAAACAGGCAGTCTCCAGGTGTGTGTGTGTGTGTGTATATATATATATATATATATATATATATATATATATATATATATATATATATATATATATATATATATATATATATATATATATATATATATATATATATATATATATATATATATATATATATATATATATATATATATATATATATATATATATATTTATAAGCGGGAAGACAGAGAAAACTTTTTTTTTTTTTTTTTTAAACAAGAACCAACACACTAGCGTTTAAACAAGAACCAACACACTAGCGCACAGGGATAGGGTAGGTAAAGTAAGAGAACCTGGAGCAGAGAGTTACAGAAGATAAGAAAAATATTAAGGATAAAGTACACCAACACGGAGGAAACTTGGAGCTGCAATCCACGCTGCTGACCCTCACGAGTGGCAAACGAGATCTGGGGGGGTTGGAGGAAGACATATTTATCCCGAGTTGCCCCAAATGTCAGTGGTTAGGTGAGTGACGTTCGCAGAGGTATGGGTCTATGGTAGTTAATAATGACTTCCTCCACCCCAGGAGTGAATCTGCTGTCACCCATCCACTGATCTTGGTTGCGTTTGAGGAGGGTCAGGGAAGTGCTCCGTTTCACATGAATTGAAAGCTTGTTCCAGAGAAGTGGCAGACTCTAGGAGATATATACATCTCTCCAGCATGACCTGCTCATGTCAGAGACTACGTTAAAATCCCAGGAGCAAGTGACCCTTGTGCAGCTTGATTTATGAATGTGCAACATTTCCATCAGGGCCAGATCAGAGGCTGTCCTGTAAGCCAGGCACAGGTCAGACCGTAGCAACCTGTAGGAGACAGAATACAATAATTTGGCTTTCAGTCTTTCTGTGAAAGACTTTTTTTGTGCACCCTGCAATTTCTTGGTGAGGAACCTCTGTGTCTCTCCAATAGTTGCAGATGTCTGGTGAACTGCATGCAAAGGGGAGCACTGTACTCCATTATTGGTCTGATGAGGGCAGAGTATAATGGAGTTATAACATCCTTAGATGTAGATGTGATGCATTTACTTATAAGATGTACCACATAGAAGGATTTCCTTACTACTGTGGATACACAGTGATCAAAGTTCAGGAGTTCAGGTTGCTATCAACCTGAGTAGCCAGATCACGTACCACTGGGTCTACACTTGGGGGGGGGGGGCTGCTATCAATAATGTAATTACCAGGGATGTCAGCTTTCCCAAAGGGAATAACAACACCCTCCCATTTAGCTTTAATTCCTGGCTTTGGCACCAGTCATTTGTCTGAGTTAACCCTGTCTGCAGTACATCACCCTTATTAGAGGACTCGATTGCTCCCAATTTGCAAACATCAGCGAACCTGGTCAGCCACATGCTGTCCTAGTTTGCCTGGACTTCTGAAAAATAAATTCTGAACAGAAAGCAGCCCAGCATAGAATCACGTGGTACACCACATGTGACTGGTCTTTTGCTAAAGGTGAAATCACCCATTTTGACAGTGTGTGTTCTGTTGGTGTGCCAGTTGGCTACCCATCTGGTAATGCAGGGGTTAATTCCCAATTGAGAGAGTTTCTCTACAAAACCTGAGTGGGGGACTGTGTCAAATGCCTTGGCTAGGTCAATATAGGTGTTATGCATGGCTTTTCCCTTGTCCAGGGCCTTGGTGACGGTCCCAAAGAAGTCAACCATGTTTTACAGGTATGATCTACCTTTGATGAATATGAACTGGGTTGGGTCCACAGTTTGGAGATTATCTATGTCCTTGTTAAGGTCCATAATGATTCTTTCCATGGCCTTGCAGATGAGACTAGTAAAGCTTATGGGCCTACAATAGCCAGGGTCGGTTAATGGTCCCCCTTTGTGCAGAGGGGTTACTGTTGCCGTCCTCCATTCTACTTGAACATAGCCAGTTCGCAGCTGTGGTTATATAGGGATCCAAGTGGGTCTGCTAAGTTGTGTTTTAAGCTGATTAAAGGCCAACCTGACATGCTGTCTGGTCCTACTCGTGCTGTGTTTTTGACCTTGGAAACCACAGAGATGACCTGCTCTCTTGAGAAAATAGGCTGAGGAATGGCGGCAGCTGCACTTTGGGGGATGACTGAAGGAGACGGGGTGGGGGGGGGTTGAAGTTTACTCCAAATCTGTCAGCTAGCAGGTTGGCTACTACCTCCGGTTGAGCATGGGTATAGCTGGGCATTCCTTTTTAGATTTCAGACGTAGTTAAAGAATGTCTTGTCATTATCCTTCGCTAGGGAGGCTATTTTTGCTTTGTAATTAGCTTTGGGGGACTTGACAAGATTTATAATTTGTTTGTTTAAGCTAGAGAGGGATTTCTTCCTTTGCTTAGCCAGTTCCCTCTTGCTCTTGGACATTAGTTTCTTTGTCTTGCCATACAGCCTGTTTATACTAGGGGTCCACCAGTGTCGCTCATTTTTTGCAAAGACCTGGTTTTAATCCAGTCAGGTACAGCCAATTCTACACAACTGCTTAAGTGGGTACACAGGACACTGGTGTAAATCTCTGCACGCGAGTCTGTAATATCTATGTTCGAGGGGCTTTGAAACTTCTTAAGAGCTTTTGAGCCTGATGGGGTAAATGGTCTTATGATTACATAAAACGAGACTGATTAATGGTCTGATCTTACCAGGGAGGACATCACTTGGTGGGGAGTGCTATCCAAGGTCCAGGACATATGAGCCTCTTGTGGGTGTGCTGATTAGCTGTTTCAGAGTATTTCCATTGACATTTCCTAGTTGATGGCAGGATAATTAAAATCATCCAAGAGTAAGACATTGGTCTATATGACAAGTGAACTCCAGTAAGCCCAGGTATGCGGTAATGTTTTTCCTGTTTTATGGTGGGGGACCTATAGATAGCCATGATCTGGTAGGGGACTTTACATATAGTTAACTGGACAAGGAGCAGCTCAAGAGTCATACTGTTTAACCAAGTCTCAAGGTGTACTTATCATTAATGAAGATGGAGACATGACCTCCTTTGGTTTATTCTTTCACGCTCAGTTTGTGGTCTGAACATATGGAAGGCATTGTAGCCTTGTACGGGCAGGGTGTTTTCCACGCCTCTGAACCATGTCTTGGTGACTGCAGAGGTGTCAACATCTTCCAAAGTGAGGAGTGCTTCCAGGGAGTCCAGTTTCTTGTTTAGATTCCTAGCATTAAGCAGCAGTACCTTGAGTTTATCTAGAGAGGAATTTATGTTGGGAGGTTGGTTATTTTGACACTGCCTAAAAAAGGCACAAAGTGGGTGGCTAATGCCTTTGCCAGTATCCAAAAACGTAGATGAAGCAGGTGCAGACTATCTCTGGCAAAACAGCATAGCCTGTCAACCATGTCTTCCCAGGCTGACAGATACTGGATCACCTTCGACTGACACCAGAAGCTAAGCCAACTGTTAAAGTCAATTTTTTTTTTTTTTATTCATACTGAGACATCATCCTTGGAGAAGTTAGAATGCTGCTTAAGGCTAGGCTTATACCTGCCTGTGCCACAATCTGAGATCTAAGTCATGTCTCTTCATATTGTCCACTAAGGTCTCAAGTCATTCACCTCTCACATGATGTAGTCATACTGGTACTCGTGGTTGAGCGATTTGATGAATTCTGGCATCTGACAGGTAGCAACTTTAAATAACTCACTTTTGGGCAGATTCCCAAACCAGTGTGGAATAACTATTTAGAGATCAAAAAGTACAGTTGTGTACCTACCATAAATCTATATGTTCAAGTGTATTCACTGTTGCAGTCAGGTCCGAATTCCAAAGTCTAGGTCCGGCGTCAGCTGTTGTCACCTCCTCCCTGACGTCGGTGCGCCAGGGGTATAAAAGATGCAGCCAACGCCATTTGTCCCAGATGTCAGGTGCCCCTAAAATGGTACGCTAAATTATGCCAATAAGCATGCATACACAAAAAACAACTTTTCCTTCATCTACAAGCAAATACACCACATAGGTTGTATCCAATAGAGATAAGTCCCAGCAAGGAAATGGGAGGGTAACCTGGACTGCAACAGTGAATACACTCTAACATCTACATTTATGGTAGGTACACAACTGTACTATGTTCATCACGTTTCACTGTTGCAGTCATTACAATTGGGTTGAATCCCAAAGCTAAGGTTGGGAGGCTGGTGCTAAATAGGATTAGGAGAGGCTATCAGGCCCTGCAGAACTGCAGTGGCAAAGCCTGCCCTGGATTTAGAGTAGAGAGGTGAGTGATAGTGCTTTGTAAAAGTATGCACTGAACTCCAAGTTGCAGCCTCTAAGATGTCTTTGGTTGGTACTCCTCTGAGGAAGGCTGCTGAAGTGGCTGCTGCTCTGGTTGAATGTGGCCTAATGCCCTTAGGTACCAATTTGCCATGCTGTGAATAGCAGAAACGAATGCAGTGGCCTATCCACTTTGAAATAGTCTGCTTTGAGATAGGCTTTCCTTGTGAACCTGCAGCATATGCCACTAGAAGTTGTTCAGTCTTTCTGAAAGCTTTGGTTCTGTCCAAGTAGAAGCGTAGCTGCCTGTGAATGTCTAAATAATGCAGAAGTCTCTCACCCTTATTCTGTGGGTTTGGGTAAAAAGTAGGCAAATTAATTGTTTGGTTAAGGGCCACACTGGACACTACCTTAGGCATAAATGTCGGGTTTGTCCTCAGAGAAACCCTGTCAGGATGGAAAATGATAAAAGGTTCCACAGCCATGAGTGCCTGTAACTCTGAGACTCGTCTAGCGGAGGTTATTGCTAGGAGCAGAGTTGTTTTCCAGGATAAGAATTTTATATCAGCTGCAGAGGCTGGCTCAAATGGAGGCAGTGTGAGTTTTTCCAAGACACAGTTGAGGTCTCATGCAGTTATTGGTGCTCTCCTTGGAGGTCTTATATTTTTGGCCCTTCTGAGGTACTGCCTTAGTAATGGATGTGAAAAAATAGGTGGTTCTGTATTGTAATGAGCTGAAATGGCAGAGGCATGAATTTTAATTGATGAAAAGGAAAGGCCTTTATCCAGCATCTCAGTTAAGTATTGTATAATCTGAGGAATATTTGGAACAATCGTGTCAATACCTTGTGCCTGGTTCCAAGCACAGAATCTCTTCCATTTTTCTGCATAAGATTTTCTGGTGCTAGGCCTCCTGGCCTCCAAAATAACATCCATCACTGCTTTAGAGAGAGGTGTGTCTTGAATGGCTACATTATCCGCCATGCTGCCAGGTTTAAGGTCCTGAGTTGGCTGTGCAGTCTTGCTGGGTCAATAAGTGAGGAATTTGAGGTAATGTCCAAGCTGGGTATACAGACAGGCTCTTTAGGATTGGGTACCAGTGCTGGCGGGGCCAGTCTGGGACAATCAGTATCATTTTTGGCTTGTCTTGTCTGACCTTGAGGAGTACTTTGGGGAGGAGAGGCAGAGGAGGAAAGGCATATACTGTTAGGTTTTTCCAGCTGAAAGCTAGAGCATCCACTTTTCATGCTTGCTTGTGATAAGTCCTTGTGCATAATCTCTGTAGTTGGCAGTTGTGAGGGGAGGCAAATAGGTCTATGTCTGGGCATTCCCAGTTCCTTGTTATTATGCTGAAGACTTGTGAATCCAATTTCCACTCATGGGGATCCATTAGGTTTCTGCTTAGTTCGTCTGCCAGAGTATTTATCCTTCCTGGCAGGAATTGTGCTTGCAGATGTACTTGGTAAGTCAATGCTGTGTCCCACAAATTCATGGCTAGTCTGCAGAGGGGGTAGGAATGTCTGCCCCCCTGCTTGTTTGTGTACCACATGACTGTAGTATTGTCCGTTTTTATTAGTAGTTGTCCTGGATGAAGTAGATCCTTGAAGGCTGTCAGGGCATTCTGAACAGCTAGCATCTCTTTTTGATTGATATGTAGATGCATTTGACTTGCGGACCATGTGCCCTGAATACATCTTCCTGCCATATGGGCCCCCAGAAGTAATCTGATGCATCTGTTGTCAATGTCTGCCTGGCTGTGGGTAAGGTGAATGGCTGTCCCGTGTTGAGGTGACAGGCTTTTACCCACCATCGAAACTCCTGCTGCAGGCAGGGAATGTGGGTAATTATTGTTTCCAGGCTATGGCAATGTTGAGTCCAAACACTTTTTAGATACCATTGAAGTTTCCTCATATGCAGTCTTGCATATGGAATTAGCAGAATGCAGGATGCCATGAAGCCCAAAGCCTGCAGAATTTTTCTTGCAGATAACTGGGTCTTTGTTGCCAACATTTTGAAATAAGTAGTCAGTTGTCTGTCTGCAATCTGGGCAGTTGTATTTAAACTTGCACCCAGGAATATTATCTCTTGAGAGGGTACGAGTTTTGATTTATTTTCATTTACTGTGTACCCTAGACCTGTTAGTAATCTTTTTGCAAACGCCAGATGCTGTAGTAGAATGTCCTTGTTCTCTGCTTGAATTAAGCAGTCGTCCAAGTAAGGATATATTTGTATTCCTCTTTGTCTGCAAAATGCAATTACTGTTGCCAGGCATTTTGTGAAGACCCTGGGCGCAGTAGATAAGCCAAAGGTCAGTGCAGAGAATTGGTAGTGCATTGAGCCAGCTATAAATGAGGTAGCTTCTGCATAATTGTCTGATTGGGACATACAGGTATGCCTCTTTTAGGTCTAAAGTCACAAGCCAAGCTTTCTTTGCCCAGCATGGGCAGAAGCTGCTGCAGAGTTAACATTTTGAATTTTGGAATATTCAGGAATGTGTTTAGGATAGACGGGTCCAGTATTGGTCTCCAGGCTTTGTCCTTTCTGGGTACCAAGAATAGCCTTGAGTAAAATCCTAGTCCTTGCTCTTGCTGTGGTACTTGCTGAATGGCTCTCATGTCCATGAAGGATGAAACTTGTTTTTGTGCCTCTGCCCATTGATTGCGTGGCAGGTCTGGCATACAGTTTGGCCTTGGCAGGGTGTGAAAGTGGAACCTGTAGCCTTGAGAGACGATATTTAAGACCCATTTGTCCTGGGTGATCATGTGCCAATTTTGTGAAGAAAGTGCTAGTTTTCCCCCCAAAGGAGCTGCCAGGAGATAAGTGCTTGGTGCTGGCAGGGGAAAGTCATTGATACTGTTTCCTGTACGGATGTGATTTTTCCTCTCCGTTTTTGGAGGTAGAAGCACCCCATTGTTTAGGCCTGATCTGCCTCTGGGGCATCTGTATCTGCCTCTTTGTGGCCTGACACTGGAAAGGACCAATTCTTTGTAGGCCAATTCCTGCTAAGTCTGGGAGACTGTACCTGTAAGAAATCCTTCACTGTTTGCACAGATTTAGCTTTGTCCTCCATTTTCTTCAACACCTCTTCTGCACCAAACAAGGCATCATGCTGTAATGGAGCATCTAATAGTTTTGCTTTAACATGATCGGGCAGATTCTGTTCTTTTAACCAAGCATGCCTCCTAATGACAGAACCTGTTACTGCAGCCCTGCAGGAGGCCTCTAGAGAATATGCTTTCCCACTTGTTCAGCTGAATGCAATAAATCCTGCATTTCTTTGTTTTCTGCACATTCTGAATTTGTCAACATTTTCTGTTTAAGCAGTGATATAAGATATTGCTGATATTTAAGCACATGAAACTTGACAATTTAAAGCTCTTACAGCCAAGGTAGCAGAAGTATAAATCTTTTCCCCCCATCAGTCCAGGGCCCTGGAATCCCTATCAGAGGGTATAGGGTTTTTTGCAGTGGAAGCCTTGACCCCCTTGGGACCCTGAGAGATAGTTTCTGGGTCAGCAGCAGGGTTTTTGTAAAGAAATTATGTGAATCAGGAACCCTGTAGTATCTGTCTGGCTTAACAGGAGCTGGTGGTAAAGAGTCAGGAGACAGTCCGGACTCCAACAATACATCATCTACAATGTCTAAAACAGGAGGAATTGCAAGGGGCCTGTGCTGAGGTAATAAAAGGAAGTCTCTGAGCCTTTTCTTGGATTCTGAGTAATACTGGCTCTCCCAGTGGAAATGCTCCCTCATAGTATGCAGGGTCTCCCCAAAAGAATAATCCTCAGGAGGAGAGGCTGAAGGGATAGATTCTTCAGCATCAGAATCCTCATAGGGAGGAAAAGAATATTCCTGTTCAGAAGAGGAATCAGAGGAAATGGAAACCTGATCTGAAGACTCATATTCTATCTCTTGCCTAGGCCTCTTATCAGGAGGGGGATGGGAACCCCTGATTAAAGTAATTAGGTCTTCGGCCATTTTAAGCATCTGTTTTTTAGGCATGGAGGCCTGTCCAGGAGAATGCTGCACTTGTTTCTTTGTCTGTAGAGCTGCTTTAGTTTTTGCCTTTGAAGTTGAAATTGGTTTTACATATAACTGTGTAGGCCTGAAAACACCCTCAGAAGCAGATGCCTGCTCAGCGGCTCCGGACCCATCTGAGGGAATAGTTTCCGAGTGTCCAATGCCTTGAGTTTTCAGCGGCCTAGTCGGCTCCACGTGGGAGTCGGAAGTGGCCTGTGGCTCTGAGGTAGCAGGTGTCAGGGGCTGCGAAAGCGCCTCACTGAGAACTGGCGACAGGCTTAGCGGAAGCCTCGTCATCTGTTTTGGACCTCGAATGCCTGTCCTTTTCTTTTTCTTTGCGTTTTTTAAAAACTCCGGTAGTCGGCTGTTCCGACGGCATTATGTAATTGAATCTTCTGCCAAAATAATGAAATGCAAAATCATACCGACGCTTAATAGTGCGTTGGTTAATCTAGCACAAAACCGACAACTAGCAACGTCGTGGTCAGGGCCTAGGATAGGAATACAGTAAGAATGAAAATCCTTATGAGGTATTTGCTTCCCACAAGAAACACAATTACTAACGTTTTCTGACATCGGTCTGGAGCAAGAAAAAAGTTTCCCCAATGGGGTACTTAGCTTTAATGAAGACTTCGGATCTGAAATTCGTATTTGAAAATCTCAGGAGTCGGCCGACCGGCACTTGCGAACTGCTTTTGCTTCGGGCACCGCGCGGCAAGAAAGACTGAAGAAAATGGTGTCGGCTGCATCTTTTATACCCCTGGAGCACTGACGTCAGGGAGGAGGCGACTGCAACAGATGCCGGACCTAGACTTTGGAACTCGGGCCAACTGCGGGTAACCTGCCAGCAGGATAACCCAATTGTAATGACTGCAACAGTGAAACACGATGAACATCTTGGACAGCAGCTGCAAATCCTACACATACTGCCAGCAGGATTTTCTTCATACAGCTGGGAGCTTTCATCTAAGGCTATACAGTTCTGTCTGTGTTACCTGAATGTTGAGATATTTAGAGAATATGTAAATTATTATAATACAAATAAACAGTATACAAATATTCACTCTCTCTCTAGCTGCATTAGACAGAGGTTCAATTATCAATGCAATTGTGCTTGCCATCACATATGCTTTAAGATGAAATCTCCTGATACCTTGTATGTAGCATGGTTTTGGAATTAATAATGCAAATGTGAACAATATTTGACACCTAGTGGCATCAGTAGGAGGTAACAGCAGAAACTCCTGGATGTGCACTCAGCTGTAACAAGTTAAGAGGGTGGGAGGGTGGCCTAATGGTTAAGGTGTTTGCCTTACAAACACAAGGTGCAGGGTTCGAGTCTCACAAGGGATAACTGGCTAGGCTTACAATGGCTCACAAGGGCAGTTAGCCTAGTACTAATCTATGAATAAGACGAATCATTCCTCTCAATAATTGCTTAATAGAATATCTAGTATAAAGCACAAGCAGGAACTGTGTAAGCTAAGCCAGACTTGCAGAGATCGGACAGCTACTGCAGATCAATGCCACCCTAGCCTTTATGGAGTTTAGGTCCCTGCAGTGGCACCAGAAGAAAACCTCTTCCACTCTGTTAGGTATGATTTTTTTTACACTGAGATTTCCATACACCTCAACTTTTAAAATATCCTCTGAAAAGTTATGCCTGCCTGGGACTAATCTAAGATCTCCTCAGGCTGTCAGCTTCAAGTGTGTCCAGACAAGGGTGTTGTAGGGGAACCCCAGTTCAGAGTTAAAAGGTCCATGACTTAGCCAATACCTTGTGTTTCCTCTTGACATGTTGAACAGGAAAGGGAAACAGTGCTGCCTTGCCTAAAACAGTAATACAAGTTTCAGAGTTTGCCTTTCCGCCTGAACTTTTGTCACAACCCTGCGGATCAAGAGTATGGGAGAGATTTACATCCCGCCTAAAGCTGCTATAATAGAGCTTAAGAAAATTCTGGGAGACATAATCAGCTTTCAGCAATAAATATTACCTATAGGTGGAGACTGGAATTTGTTTTCCAACAGTGAAGATGTGTATGGGAGGCCTAGAAGAGAAAATATAACTAGGGAAGGTAGATTTTTGAAGAAATTTATGAAAATGTTTGGCATGGAAGTTGTGAATTCAGTACTAGGAGTTTGAAGTGAATTTACATATTACTCACAGAGATACAAAAACTGGGCTAGGCTAGACAGATATTATATGTCACAGGAACATGCACGTTTAACTGACTGACTGTCTTGAAATGCATCCAATAACTATTTCAGATCATGCACCAATAATAACTAAAATAAAAATGCAAGGTAATGAAATGAAAATGAGACCCTGGCACTTTCCCACCTACCAGCTAAAAAAAGAGAGGAATTTAAGGAATGAGTTGTGGAAATAATTCAGGAACTACTAGAGAAGATAGATTTATCTTCTGAAAACATAGCTAAGGAGTGGGATAAAATTAAAGTGGCATTTAAAACTAGGTTGGAAATAAAAGAAAGGGAGACATGGTTGAACAATAAGAATTATTTAGAGGGATTGACAAATGTTAAAGTATTGCAAAATAGGAGGAATCTCTCAGAACAAAAGGAGCAAATGCAGAATGCTAAACAGAAAATAAGGGATTACCTTGATAATCTGCACGAGTTCAGAAAGATTGCTGTTAAGCAACTGTTTTTTGATAATTCCATAGCACAAAAACTTCTAGCACAACTCAGGCAAGAAAAAGTGAAAAGGGCAGTCACCAAGCTTAGGGAACCTATAACAAGGAAGATGACACCCTGTAGAAGTAATACAAAGATTTTTGAAATTTTATGAAAATTTGTATAAAGCAGAGAAATATGGAAATCAAGAAAAGGTACAAATGGAAATGTTTACGGAAGAATTAAATATGCCAAAGTCAGAAGTAGATGAGGCTCAATTACTAAGTTAGGATAGGAAGGGATGAGATAAAAATGGCTATGTATAACCAATCTACAGGAAAGCCCACAGGAATAGATGGTATTCATGTGGAAGTTTGGAGGGAAAAAACTGATAACGATCTGGAAGGTTTTGTTAACAGTATTTTAAGAGGAGTACCAGCATCCTGGAATAAGGTAGTGGTAATGATAATGAGCTAAATTGGACAATGCTAATTTAACTATTTAATTGTTTAATTGTTAATTGATTGTGGTATTTTAGGCAAGTTGTGTATTGTCTCTTATTCCTTGAAGGCTCTTGTGCCAAGACGTCAGCGACAGAGATTTTTTTACAATAAACCTGTATTGGATTTACTGTCTGGTCATATTTTCTGCATTTTCTTCGTTTTGGTGGTTATTCTACTGGTAATGGTAATACCTAAAGAGGATAAAGATCCATCGGATCCAGTTTCATACAGGCCCATTTCTATACTAAACCATGATTATAAAGTGTTTATGTCTACAATGGCTAAAAGAATGGCAAAAGTGATACCAAAATTGATATGGATCAGTGTGGTTTTGTGGCGGGGAGGCAAACATTTGACAATATTAACAGAACACTGGATGATCCAGAGGGAAGCAGAATGTTAAGTACTTTTATGGGTGGGTCTTGATGCAGAGAAAGCATTTGACAGAGTAGACTGGGACTTCAAGAGCAGGGCAATGGAAGCATTTGCCTTCCCTGATGCAGTTATAAAGATGATTAGAAGAATATATGAGGGTTCGCAGGCGCAAATTAAAGTGGGTGGGGTCCTCTCCGATAATTTCTGCTTGAGTAGAGGTACCGGGCAGGGTTGTCCGCGTTCCCCTTTGCCAGTGATTGTAAATATAATGCAAACAACAAAGAAAATAAGGGACTCCGAAATTCAAGGATATAATCGGTATGCTAGTCAGGAAAAGCTGTCTCTATTTGCAGATGACATGATTTTATACATGACAAAACCAGAACGGGACATTACAGTGTTGTGGAACATTTTAAGACCGTTTCAAATCTTTTCAGGATACAAAATTAATGAAGCTAAAACAAAGCCAATAGCAGTAAATTATGTGCATACACATGAACTGGTCCAACAATATCCATACTTATGGGGACATGATAAAATGAAGTATTTAGGAGTATGGATTAGAAATGACTCTGTGGTGGCAGCTAAGGATATGTGGGAAAGAATAGTTGTGTAAAATCTTACCATAACCATAGATGTCCTACTCTTCCATGTCGCAGTATTCTTGTTGTGGGATTTCCTGCCCTCAAGTGACTCGTACGTCGGCTCCTATACAAAAGCTTCAACTTGGCTGTTGCAGCTGCATGGGACGTCACATGTAGAGCCATAAACCAGCGGCCTTAAATGTGATGTCTTCACGCACAATCCTCAGAACTTGAAGCTCAGCAAGTAGAGTAGTAGGCCCAGCAGGAGGAGGTGCCAGTGGTGTCAGGTATGGGACCCTGGGATCCTTCTGTAGTATTGATAGGTCCAGGGTGAAAGGTCTATGAGATTAGGACCTAGGGACATGCTGGGAAGAAAAGGAGAATGATGACGGGGTTATTGGTGGGTGGGAAGGAATACTGCAACATGGAAGAGAAAAACATCTATGGTTATGGTATGATTTTACACACCTATTCTATGTCCTTCTATTCCTATGTTACAGCATTCTTGTTGTGGGAGAGTACCACAGCGTAGCTGGATGAAAGGGTGACGGATGCAGAAGAAGATTCTACAAAGCCCCGTAGGATTACCCTGGCAAATCCTGCATGTGCTCTGGAGACCTGGTCTAACGTGTAGTGTTGGTGAAAGTGAGGACAGTGGACCATGTGGCTGCTTCCGTTATGGAAGACATGTCCAGACCCTTTAGGAAAGCCTTAGAGGCTGGTGGAATGGGCTTTTACTCCCACTGGGGGATTTATTCCATGGTGGGAGTAGCAAAGACAGATTGCTTTCCTGATACAACATGTGATGGCTTGTTTGGAGACTGCCTTGTCCAATGCTCTGGGATGGAAGAAAACACAGATTTGTTTTGATTTCATAATGGATTTTGTTTTGTCCAAGTAAAATCTTAGTTGTCTGTGTACATCCAGGGAGTGAAGTAACATCTCCCCTTCATGGGTGGGAGAGGGAAAGAAGGTGGAAAAGGTGGATAGATTTGTTTAATGACAAATAGTTGACCACCTTGGGCATAAAGGAGGGGTTAGTTCTCAGAACCCTGTCTTTGTGGAATGCAGTATGGGGGGGGGGGGGTCAAGCCATTAAAGCTTGTAGTTCTGAAACCCGTCTGGCTGAGGTTATAGCCACTAGTAGAACTGTTTTCCATGTGCACATCTGAAGGGAAGCTATCCCAGCAGGTTTTAATGGGTGTTGGGTAAGCTTTTCCAGGATGAAGTTAAAGGAAAAAGTACAGTTTTGTACCTACCATAAATGTAGATGTCCGATAGACATGCAACTGCAGTCATAACATGTGGGTTGTCCTGCCTCAGGCAGCCCTCGGTCGGCCGGATTCCAAAGTCTGGGTCCGAAGTCAGCTGATGTCGCATTTCTCTCCGACGTCAGAGCGGCTAGAGTACATAAGCATCAGCCGACGCCATTTTCTTCAGTGTTTCTTGCCCCAGATGCCAGGTGCCCTCCAAGGAAAGCGGTAATCAAATTGGAAGACAAAAACAGGATTCCAAACAAATAAATGAGCAATAAAACAAATACACCATAACAGATATCCCGAGCTAAGAGAAACAGGGATAGGAGTGGACCCTAGGCATAGAGGGGTATGGAGGGTGGGAAAATCCGACTGCAGTTGCATGTCTATCGGACATCTACATTTATGGTAGGTACAAAACTGTACTATGTCCTCCAAGAATGCAACTGCAGTCATAACATGTGGGTAGAATACCATAGCTTAGCTGGGGGAGAGGAATGCTCTAGGAAAAAAGATGGTGTGGCGATCAAACCCTGCAGGACTGCCGAAGCAAAGCCTGCTCTGGATCTGGAGTATAGAGGGAGATTGTAGTGTTTGGAGAATGTATGCACGGAGCTCCATGTAGCAGCTTCTAGAATGTCCTTAGTAGGCACCCCTCTTAAGAATGCTGTAGAGGTGGCTGTAGCTCTGGTGGAATGTGGTCTGACATTGGCTGGAACAGTCTTTCCATGAAAGGAATAACAGAATCTGATGCAATGTCCAATCCATTTTGAAATAGTCTGTTTTGAAATTGCTTTTCCTTGGACTGCAGGGGCGTAAGCTACAAAAAGTTGTTCAGACTTTCTACTGGCCTTGGTTCTGTCCAGGTAGTAACGAAGTTGTCTGTGAATGTCCAAGGTATGCAACAGTCTTTTCCCCCTTATTCTCAGGATTGGGGAAGAAAGCAGGCAGATGAATGGCTTGATTTAAAGAAACCCTAGATACCACCTTTGGCATAAAAGTAGGGTTGGTCCTTAATGAAACCCGGTCTCTGTGAAAAATAATAAAGGGTGGTATTGCCATTAGGGCCTGTAGCTCCGAAACCCTTCTTGCTGATGTAATTGCCAACAGGAAAGCTGTCTTCCATGAGAGAAATTGCAAGTCAACTGAAGCTGCTGGCTCAAATGGAGGTAGAGTCAGTTTTTCTAGGACATAATTGAGGTCCCAGGCTGGCACTGGGGCCTTTCTTGGTGGCTTAATGTTCTTGATTCCCCTGAGGAATTGCCTTAGTAAAGGGTGTGAAAAAACAGGAGGATCAGTGTTGTATTTAGCTGAAATAGCAGATGCATGTATCTTTATGGAAGAATACGAGAGGCCGTTCTTTAACATATCTGCCAAATATTCCAAGATGAGTGGGATGTTCAACAATGATGCATCATGTCCCTTGCTGGTATTCCAATTGCTGAATCTTTTCCACTTTGCTAAGTAAACCTTTCTGGTGGATGGTCTTCGAGCCTGTTAGTATCCGCTGAACTTCCTTGGAGAGAGATCGGCTGAAGTTATTTATGGGATCTCCCAGGCTGTTAGCTGCAGTGTCTGAAGATTTGGATGCACTGTTTCGAAGTTGTGTTGAGTCAGAAGTAGAGGCCATTGGGGAAGGGCCCACCTCCTGGTGTGACATATGCTCCGTAGTAGTGGGTACCAGTGTTGTCTTGGCCAGTCCGGAGCTATTATGATTCCCTTGGGTCTCTCTGCTTTGATCTTTAGTAATACTGAGGTCATCAGTGGCAGAGGTGGGAATGCATAGATTGTTAGGGAGTTCCAGTTGAATGAGAGGGCATCTATTTTCCAAGCTTTTGGATGGTATGTCCTTGTGCAGAATTTTGGTAGAAGATGGTTGAGGTGAGAGGCAAATAGGTCCACTTCTGGCTTGCCCCATGTCGAAGTGAGTTGTCTGAAGGCCTTCGGATGTAACCTCCACTCGTGTGGATCTGTGAAATTCCTGCTTAGGCTGTCCGCCAACACATTGTCTTTTCCTGGAACAAACTGGGACTGTAACTGGATGTTTAGGCTCAGTGATTTCTCCCAAAGATGCATTATCAGTCTGCAAAGGGGGTAAGAGTGGGTGCCCCCTTGCTTGTTTATGTACCACATCACAGTGGTGTTGTCTGTCCGTATCAGTAAATGGCCTTGCTGGAGTTGGTGTTAAAAAGCCTCGATGGCATGCATTACTGCCAGCATTTCCTTTTGGTTTATATGCAGATGTGTTTCCTTTGGAGACCATTGTCCTTGTATACACCTGCCTTCCATGTGCGCCCCCCATCCAAGGTCTGAGGCGTCTGTGGTCATGGTCTGTGTTATCTGTGGTTTTTTGAATGACATACCTGTGTTTGCCTGGCTCACCGAGGCCCACCATAGGAATTCCTTTTGTAGGCATGGAATGAGTGGTATGATTGTCTCCAAGCTGTTGCTGTGTTGAGACCAAATGCTTTTTAGGTACCATTGAAGCTTTCTCATGTGTAGTCTTGCTAATGGAACCAGGAGAATGCAGGATGCCATGTAACCCAGGGCCTGTAGGAATCTCCTTGCAGTCATCTGGGTGAGTTTTGCTAAACCTTTTAAGTAATGAGTTAACTTCTCTTGCTTGTCTTCTGTCAGGTAAGCCATCTGAGAGGCTGTGTCTAGTTTGGCTCCTAAGAAGATTATTTGCTGGGATAGCTGCAGTCTTGACTTTTGGAAGTTGACTGTGTATCCCAGAGCTTGAAGGAATCGTATGACATAATCCAGGTTTTTTGTCAACATCAATTTGTCGTCCGCTTGTATGAGGCAGTCGTCCAGGTACGGGTAAATTTGTATCCCCTGGAGCCTGCAATGAGCAATTACTGAAGCCAGGCATTTTGTGAATACTCTGGGTGCAGTAGATAAGCCAAATGGCAATGCTGAGAATTGATAATGCTCTGGCCCTGCAAGAAATCTGAGGTGTCTTCTGCAGCTGTGTCTGATAGGGACATGCAGGTATGCCTCCTTGAGGTCCAGAGTAGTCAGCCAAGACCCCTTGCCCAGCATGGGAAGGAGTTGCTGTAGAGTCAGCATTTTGAACTTTGGTACTATAAGAAAGGTGTTTAATGCGAACAAGTCCAGTATTGGTTCATAGGTTCATAGGTTAGTATTAGGCTATCAGCCCTAGGGCCTATACAAGCCTAGCCATAACAATTCCCTGAATATTTCTTCCCACATTATTTACTTTCCTGGACCCCTGTCTAGCAGGGCGACTGACGTGATTCCTGGGGTGAATTTCCTTTCTCCCATCCAATCGTCAAGGTTCCTCTTGAAGAGGTCCAAAGAGGCACTCTGCTTGACATGTATGGGCAATCTATTCCAGAGTCTGGGGAATCTCTGGGTCAGGAACCTATCCCTCCAACATGTTTTGTTTATTGTGATGACAAGGTTTAGATCCCTGGAGCGTGCAGCTCTGAGGGATTGGGATTTCTTTAAGTGTAGCGTGTCCAACAGCTCTGGGTTTGACATGGCCTTGTATGTTAAGCAGAGATCGCCTCTGAGTAGACGATATGCGACAGAGTATAGCTGGAGTTTTTTAAGGCGGTCAGCATAGGGCATCTGCTTTAGGCCTGTGATTCTTTTAGTGAGGTATTTCTGAGGCCTTTCCAGTTGTTGCAGATGTCTTGAGAGGTACATACCAAATGGGGCATTGTATTCTATAATGGGTCTAATGAGGGATGAGTACAGTGGGACAATGACCTCCTTTTTCTGGATGAAAAGCCCTTCGTGATGAGGTGTGCCACATAGAAGGATTTCCTGACTGTTGTGGCGATGTGGTTATCGAAGGTGAGACCACTGTCCACCTGTGTCCCTAAGTCTCTTATCACACTTTCTGTGTTTAGTGTACTGCCACCTATATGGTAATTCATGGACACATGTTTTTTCCCAAAGGGGATAACTTTTAGTTATGTACTCACCATAACTTCAGATGTTTGGGATCCATCTCGCCTACATTCTGACTGATGGGTTCGGAGCCGATCCCTCGGCTCCGACTCGGCACGCTTATGCCAAAGAGCGAAGTCTCTTATTGGCTGAGCTTACTATATCCCAGGATGCACCACTACCAGTCCCCCAGATCTAGTTTGTCCGCATACATGCACACACGCATGCACTGCTTATATAACATCGACAGATGATACAAGATAAAAACAGTAGAACTCAAACCGTTCAATCTCTTCTGATCTCCAAGGCAGGGGGAAGGAGGGTGGGTATTAGGAATGTAGGCGAGATGGATCCCAAACATCTGAAGTTATGGTGAGTACATAACTAAAAGATGTTATGTGATCCTATCTCGCCTACATTCTGACTGATGGGACAGCGTCCCTAGCACCTAAATCCTGGGTGGCTCACTGGAAAACACTCCTGAGTACCGTGGAACCAAATGATGCTCGCCCTTTAGATGCCACATCCAATTTATAGTGGGAAATGAAAGTGTGCGGGTTGGACCAAGTAGCCGCAGCACAAATCTCAGAAATAGCGAGCTTGGAATGAAATGCAATAGAGGTAGCCATAGCTCTAGTAGAGTGAGCTTTGACAGATGTTGTAAGTTGCTTATTTGAAGAGGAATAAGCCTGAGTTATGCAATCTCTAATCCATTTGGCAATAGTAGCTTTAGTGATGGTTTTACCCAGTTTATTATCTGAAAAGGACACAAACAATTGATCTGTTTTTTGAATTTGTTGAGTCCTGTCTAGATAGAAGCGCAATTGCCTGTGAACATCCAATGTATGCAAGGTGTATTCCGCTTTGTTTGAAAATTTTGGAAAGAAAACTGGTAGCTCTAGAGATTGTTGGAGACAGAGATTAGAACAAACTTTTGGAACAAAAGATGGATTAGGCCTAAGTGATACTCTATCCTTGTGAAAAATCAAGTACGGTGGTTTGATAGATAGGGCTTGAAGTTCTGAAACTCTTCTTGCAGAGGTAATTGCAATTAAGAAGGCAGTTTTCCAAGACAGATATTTCAACTCACATGTAGCAGCCGGTTCAAAGGGGAAGATGTTAAGGCACGAAGTACCAAATCAAGATCCCACGGAGGCAGGATGAAAACTGGGGTCTTAAAAGCACAGCACCTTTCATGAAAGTTTTACATAATCTGCTGCTCATCAACGGTGGGTCTATGGATTCGTGAAATTTGGAGATAGCTGCTAGTTGGACTTTAATAGTAGAGACTGAAGATCCTTGATTAAATAAGGATGTTAAAAATTTCAAGACCTCTGGTATCGGGCAGTAATAGGGTCTAAGCCTCTGAGTTGAGCCCAGATAGCAAACCTCTTCCACTTACTGTGATACAATTTCTTAGTGGTGGGTTTGTGGGCTGAAGATAAAATGTGAATAACTTCCGGGTCCAAGGTGTGATTTCTGACTAAAGTCGGAAGTGGAGGAGCCAAGCTGTTAATTTCAAAGTGTGAAGGGACTGGTGCTGTTGTCCCGACTGATGAACCAGAAGGTCTGGAGTTAGATCCAAAATCCAAGGACCGTCCAGAGTATATTTCTGTAGGTAGGGGAACCATACCTGACGAGGCCAGTGAGCAATTAGAATCATTGTGGACCCCAATTGGGAAGCTCTCTGGATGACTTTGGGGCGCAGTGGCACCGCAGGGAAAGGATAAAGCAGCCCTGTTGGCCAAGGTTGGACTAGACCATCCGTAGCTGCCTCCCCTTGACGGGGTCAAGGAAAAGAACCTTGCACTTCGTGTTTTGTGGTGTTGCAAACAGGTCGCAGCACGGAATCCCCCATCTTTTGAAAATCTGAGCTGCTACTGTTTCGTTCAGGGACCACTCGTGAGGAGAGAGAATAGTCCTGCTCAGTCTGTCTGCCAATACATTGGATTTTCCTGGAATGTGGGTCGCTACCAGGAAGCGGTTGGTAGCCACTGCCCATTCCCACACCCTCATGGCCTCTCTGCAAAGGGGGTAAGATCTGGTCCCTCCTTGTTTGTTTAGATACCAGACCACCGACATGTTGTCTGTGTGGATAGCGATAATGCCTTGAGGGAGAAACTTGTGGAGGGCTTGTAGGGACAGAAGTACAGCCCTTATTTCCAACACATTGATATGGAGAAATGTTTCGTTTGGAAGCCAAGAACCCTGAACTGACCTGCCCAGACAATGCCTCCCCCACCCTGTCTGGGAGGCATCCGTTGTCAAGGTGGCCACCGGAGGGGGTATAACAAAAGGTCTTCCTTGATTCAGATTGGATGGCAGAAGCCACCAGCGGAGGTCCCGTTTGCATGTTTCTGTAATCAGTATGTGATGATTGAGGGGGAGATCCTGAAAAGACCATTGTGTCGATAACAGCCACTGAAGAATCCTCATGTGCAATCTTGCCAGAGGAACTAGTAGAACCGTGGCAGACATTGAACCTAAAAGTTGCAGGACCATCCTGGCTGGGGCTTTGGATCGTAGAAGCAGGGCTCGGGCTTGACCTTGTAATGTTTGTATCCTTTCGGTAGGAAGGAAGATTCGCATTAATTTTGAGTCTATCTCTGCTCCTATGAATCTTATGCTGAGAAGGCAGCAAGACAGACTTTGACCAGTTGAATGTAATTCCCAGGAAGCACCCAGGAGATGGTGCCTTGTAGGTTCTCTATTAGTAGATGCCTGGTGGTGGCAGTCAGGAGCCAGTCGTCCAGATAGGGAAACACTTGGAATCCGAGACTCCTCAGGTGAGCAGTCACTACTGCCAAACACTTGGTGAACACCCTGGGGGCTGTGGTGAGACCAAAGGGCAGTGCACAAAATTGGAAATGACTGTCTCCCAGGCTGAAGCGCAGATACCTCCTGGACGCCTGATGTATCGGTATGTGATAATAGGCGTCCTTGAGATCTATGGAGCACATCCAAACATCTTTCTCCAACAATGGGAGAATGGATTGTAAAGTGACCATTCGAATTTGGACTTCATGACGGACTGGTTTAGTTTGCTGAGATCCAAAATGGGTCTCAGGTCCCCTGTCTTTTGGCACTAAAAGAACCTTGAGTAATTTCGGATCCGATCTGGTCTGTGGGGACCGGTTGGATGACTCCTTTTCTAGCAGCTTTGAAGCTTCTACGGCTGCAATTTCCCTTTGACTGGGTGGTGGGTCCGGATTTTTGGACGGTGGGGGTGAGTGTGTGAAGGGAATGGTGTAGGCTGCGGGAATAATCCGAATGACCCATCTGTCCTGAGTAATAGACTCCCAGGCTTTTAGGTGCTTGGCAAAAGCGGCACCCGACTGGCTCGAGCAGCACAGCCGGGCAATCCCTCATGGAGTGTGGGAGGCTGAAGAGCCACGAAAGGACTCGCGGTGTGCAGTGTTGCGGGGCCTCTGCCGCCTCTGGGACGGCGTCTCCCAGAAAAATTTCCCGTCCTCTGCCTCTGGAAGGGAATCTTCCTGCTGTTGAGGAAAGAATTTCTGTGATTTATGGAACCACATCTTCCCTCCTCTTTAGCCTTGGGATAAGGCCGAAGGGAGTGGAATAACGTGCTCCTACGGCAGATAAAGTCTTTCCCTCTTGCTCACAGCGGGTAAGAGTGTCTTTACCTTGGGTCCAAACAAAGAGGACCCATCAAAGGAGCGTCGGCAAAGGAAGACTTGAAGGCGTCCATGAAATGACATAAACGGAGCCAGGCTGGTCTCCGTAGAGCCACGCCTGTGCCTGCCGCTCTGCCCGCCTTGCGCATATGAAATGAGCCTCATGGACGAGTTAGAAATCGAGGTGAGGATAGCCAACTGAGAGCTAACCGACTGGGCTAGCTGCTCAGGTAGGTTACCTGAGAGGGAGTCTGAGAGCTCCTTGACCAGATCCCTCTGTAGTCTGGTGAAATGTGCCAAATAATTCAGGGACCTCAGAGTAAAGGCCGCTGAAGTCAGGGTGCGCTTCCTGCACGGTCCATGCTCCTAGACTCCTTATTAGGAGGATGGACGGACGTTGAAGCCTCTGCCATGTCCTGCTGGGTAGCAGATGCCACCACCATGGCATCTACAGCCACGCCTTTCGTTAAGAACTCCTTCTCGGGTGGGGCAGACAAAAATTTGTTAGGGCGAGAAGGCACTGGTTCCACAGTATCTGGATGTTCCCACGCCCTCCGACAAACCAAATCCAGGAGCTCATCGAAGGGCGGAGACACCCAGGAGGCGGAGGGCTGAGCCCCGAAGGCCTTGAGAAACACAGACTCATCAGCGGAGGGGGGTTTGGAATTCCAGCCGTTGCTTAAGGATCTCTAGAATGTCTGCAAATGAGACATCATCCGAGGACGACTTTGGGGACCCCTCCGCATCATCAAGATCAGTGTCCGATATAAGAGACTCGTCGGGGGAGTCCACGTGCTTCCTCTTGCACGATCTCTTCCTTGGGGGCTCCTCCGAAGACAACTCCGAAGAACCCTCAGGAGGAGGGAACCCCAGTGGGGTAACCTCAGGCCCCGGGGCTCCGCTGCCTAGAGACAGGGAACTGCCAAAGACCCAGTCTCCATGCCCAGGGAAGGTGCCGGTAAAGCCGTGAGATGGCCAAGAAGACTTGGCCAAGGCACTCCTCATAGCTCTGAAGGCCGGACCCCAGAATCCTGGGAGGGTCCGGTCTCGAGCCATGATAGCAGACAGAAGTCCCGCGAAGCACCGAGAGGGAGGCTTGGAACCGACAGCATTGGCCCAACGTCACCCCGGGTCCGGCCGAAGAAGTCTGTGTGCTAAACTCGGACCCGAAGGCCGGGTTGGAGTAAGGGTCGGAGCCGACCCTAGGATCTCCACTGGCTCCATCAGCACCTGCTCGACGGAGCCAGCGGTCGGAGGAGGAATGGCAATGGAATGGGCTATCGGCTCCGAAGCCAAGTGGGTCGGAGCGAAACAAATTTCTGAAAGACTGGGGACTGGAACAGTCTTTGGAGCACCCTGTCTATGTCCGAATCTGACATCCTTGATGACCTGGAAGAGACCGAATGGGTCCGAGTAGGCCTCTCCAACGGCTCCAAGGGACTAGGGACCGGCTCGAATCGACTCGACAATTATCGGCCAAGAAGTGTCCAAACCAATTTCCATCGGTGCGAAGGGCTTCGCCGAGAGGAAGTGTCTGGCGGACAACCTTCATCGGCTCCGAGATCAGTGGAGCCGATGAAGGTGACCCGCCTCTCGATGCCCCAGCCGTCGGCTCCGAACCCAGAGGAGTCGAGGCTGGAGGCATCGAGGCAGACCGTTCCGCCCTCGGCTCCAAAGTCCGTGGAGCCGAAGGAGAAGCCTGCCTATGTCTTTTGGCGGTCGGTTCTGACGGACTGGTCGGAGCCGACGCCCTTTTCTTTTTAGCAGGAGAAGGAGAGGAAGCTAATGACTCTTCAAATGATGGTTTAATAAGGCCTTTTAGAATAAGTTTATTTTTCCTCTCTTGGAGGACCCTCGAGGAAAAAGCGTGACAGACGCTACAGGACTCCTGCAAATGTTTGGCGCCCAAACAGTACACACAGAGAGAGTGATCATCTGTGATCGACATTTTGAAACTGCACTTAGTGCACTTTTTAAACCCTGAAGGCCTAGGAGCCTGTGACATAATGGCAACCAAATTAGTGTATAACCAGTAAAATACAAGACACACTAACTATCACAGAGAAATTCTTTTCTTTGAATCAAGAACTGTCACAAATAGAAAGGTATGACCAAGGAATACAAGAACCTTTAAAATAAAAAGGAACTTGACAGACAACGGCTGACAAGGGAAGGCCCTTCAACCCAAATGGAACCTCCAGTCAGACAAAACGCAATCACTACACAAAGTTTTCCACAAAAAAAACTTCAATCATACACAAAAATATGATATAGCTGTTAAAACAGCTTTTTGTTGAATTTTAAAGGAATTCCTGACAGGAAAGTAAGAGAAAAAACCCTACTTAGCTCAGCCAAGCTCGAGACCACGTCTTTGCTTGTTAGCGGCAAACGAGATCTGGGGGACTGGTAGTGCTGCATCCTGGGATATAGTAAGCTCAGCCAATAAGAGACTTCGCTCTTTGGCATAAGCGTGCCGAGTCGGAGCCGAGGGATCGGCTCCGAACCCATCAGTCAGAATGTAGGAGAGATAGGATCACATAACATCAATACATTTCTTGGCATTGAGCTTGAGCCCATGGCTCTGGCACCAAGCATCTGTTTCTGTAAGGCCCTTTTGTCTCCATTGAGATTCTTTTCTTGGAACAAGGAACAGTCTTGAGTAAAACCCCTGGTCTTGTTCTTGTTGTGGAACTCTTTCTATTGCTTTCATCCGAGTCAGCAGAGTGATTTGCTTGATAGCCTCTGCCCTCTGGTTTTGTGGTAGGTTTGGCATGCCTTGTTTTCTTGGTAAGGTATGAAAATTAAACCTGTACCCTCGGTCTATAATGTGCAAAATCCATTTGTCCTTTGTCAGTCTGTGCCAATTTTTTGCAAACAGAGATAATTTCCCACCCAAGGGAGCTTCTGTTTGTTCCCTGGTAGGCGGTAGTAGAGGAAAGTCATTGAGATTGTGGTTGTGGGGCAGGTGAAACCCCTGCATCACTTCTTTGGTTTCCTGGCTGCCATTGTCGTCCCCTGTAAGGGCCTCTGTATTGGCCTCTTCCTCGGCCACGTCTGTTCTTACCCCTTTGAAACTTTTCTGTATTAGGAAAGGACCAGTTTTTAGAAGGCCAATTCCTACTGAATCTGGGGGGTTGAACCTGGAGGAAATCTTTCACCGTCTGGACTGATTTTGCTTTTTCTTCGATGGTCTTTAACACATCCTTAGCATCGCACCAAAAAGCTTGTTCTTTTCCAAAGGTGCATCCAGAAGTTTTGCTTTTACATGATCTGGTAGAGGTTGATCTTTTAACCAAGCATGTCTACGAATTACTGCCCCTGTCATAGCTGCCCTACATGAAGCTTCCAGTGCATCATATCCACACTGCAGGAAGTGATTGCTTACTTGCTGAGTGTTATGTACAGCTTCCTGCAAAGTCTTCCTGTCTAAAGGATCAGGAGTGGCTAAAGTTTTTTGTAAATCTTCTAAAAGGTAATCCTGATATTGTAACATATGAAAAAGGCAATTTAAAGCTCTCATAGATAAGGTAGTGGATGTGTAAACCTTTTTGCCCCATTTCTCTAATGACCTAGCCTCCCTGTTGGAGGGCAATGGATTTTTAGAGGTGGAGGCTGAAACTCCTTTAGGCCCCTGTGAAATAGTTTCCAAATCAGCAGCATGGGCCCTGAATAAATGGGAATGAGTTTCTGGGACCCTGTAATACCTGTCTGGCTTGGCTGGAGCAGGAGGAAGAGAATCAGGGGTAGCACTAGAGTCAGAATATAAATCATCCAGAACATCAAGTACAGGAGGAATAGCTAAGGGCCTGTGCTGGGGCTTCTTAAGGAAAGTCCTCGGGCGTTTCCTAGAATCAGAATATTCCTGACCTTGCCACTTGAAATGTTCCCTCATGGTGTGCAAAACTTCCCCAAAAGAAATATCCTCAGGAGGGGAAGCCGAGGGGATGGAATCTTCTGCATCCAAGTCCTCATAGGTCTGGAAGAGCTCTTCCTGGCTATCAGAGTGGACAGAGCCCTCAGAATCTTCATCTGAAGGAATAGGTTCAGAGGGTTCAACCCGGGGCCTTTTATCAGAAGGAGGCTGGGATCCTCTCTCAGGATGGGCCTGTGAACCTCTAATCATGGAAATTAAATCAGCAGCCATGGACATAATTTGTGTCACTGGAGTAGGCTGAGGTAAGGATTTAGAAGTAATATGCTTTGTTTTGCTGGCTGCCTTAGCCCTAGTGTAGGCCTTAATAGACATGGCCATAGGAGGCCTGGCAGCTCCACGTGCAGGAGTGACCTTGTCTACAGCAATGGTCTCGGGCATTTCCTCGGTTTCGGTATCCGGAGGAAAATCGATAACTGGCGGAGTGATGTCCGGAATCGGAGTTGTCGGTAATGCGGTGTCTTCGGTTCGGAGCGGTGGAGAGACAGTCTCAGAGGGAACCGGAGCACTCGCGCTAGGTTTTGGCGTGGAGTCGGTGGTAGACGCGGGCCGAGGATGTCGGTCCCGGTCTTTTCGCTTTTTGGGAGTTTGCGATGTCGGAAGATCCGACGGCATGGTGTAAGCAAATTTATTGGCGAAAAAGTCTTCAGCGAACTCCGCCCGGCACCTGAGAGTGCGCTTGTTGAAGCGAGCACAGGCTACACAGGCCGAGACGTCGTGGTCTGGGCCCAGGCAAGGAAGACAGTAAGAGTGGAAATCCTTATGAGGTATTTGTTTACCACAAGAAAGACAATTGTTAACTTTTTCAGTAATTTCTGACATCAGCTGAGGCAAGAAAAGGTCCCCAATGGGGTACTTAGCTTTTTTGATGACTTCGGTATCGGAGAATACAGGAGCTGACCGACCGGCACTTGCGAAATGCTTCTGCTTCGGGCACCGCACGGCAAGAAAGACTGAAGAAAATGGCGTCGGCTGATGCTTATGTACTCCAGCCGCTCTGACGTCGGAGAGAAATGCGACATCAGCCGACGTCGGACCCAGACTTTGGAATCCGGCCGACCGAGGGCTGCCTGAGGCAGGACAACCCACATGTTATGACTGCAGTTGCATTCTTGAAGGACATCAACAGGATATTAAAGCAGATTCCCCAACCTGCTGACTCTTCCAGTCTCTGTTCTTTGATAAAGCTTAAAAAAAATCACCCTAGCAGTTTTCAAAAATAACCCACTCAACTGTTTTCCCTGTTCTGATTCCTAGCTTTCTATACTGTTTTTGTTTCACTTTGCAAACCAACTTGAAAAACCTGTAGCTGGCTCTGAAATTATGATGTCACATCTGCCATCTGCTCTTGCTCTAGCTATCGGGATGTTTCCTCCCCCAAAGTGATGTAATCCCCGCCTGATTTGCATGCTGTATAGAAGAGCCAGTGTTCCTCCCACATTGTGATGTCAGACCTGCCTTACCCAGCCCACTCAGCCTAATAAAACCCATGTGGTGTGTGGAACTCCTTTTCATTGTACGTGTATCCTGTTGACTGCATTTGTTTGAGGGACTGCTGAAAAGTTTGGATTGCCTGCATTGTCTTCTGCTTTTTTTGCTTCATTGGTGAGATAAGTCTTCCTAGTGAATTAAAAATGTAATTCTACACACAGCCCCTGTTTGAATGCACTTCTAGCCCTATTTTGTGCTGCCTGATATAGTTTATGCTTCTGTTTGCCACATGGTTCAGCAGTGTATGCTGCTGCCAACTATCTAGATTAGCCTTCTGTTGTATTTGCTTGCTGCTTATATATAATTATATGTATTTTGTATATTATTATTGTATTATGGTTATACATGTTATTTGTTACTGCTGGTTCTCGGTTAATTATCTAGTCATTGTGTTCCCATGTGTGAATGCTGCCTTCTGTTTTAGTCAGGTCCCATGCTACATGCTGAATTCGGCTTGGTATTATCAGCATTTATCTTCATTACTGATACTCAGAATGAGCAGTCTTTTCTTTCTTTTTTTTATGCAAGTGTTGGTTTATAGTGATAGCTTGTATATTTATCACTACTGCTGCTCGTTTGTTTTTTCTAATTTTAGCATGTTATTAATGCTTATTTCGGCATCTGTGTGTGCCATGCTCGTTTATATATATATATATTTTTCTGCTGCACGTTAGTGTTTCATGCAGCCGTTTTAAAGGTTAGAGGGAGTTGGACTGCAATTGCGACGTTCTCTCGTCGGCATGTATCATGTTTACATGCCCTTGTTTTGCTGTGTATGCTGTGGGCCATGTTTGTGTGTGCCGATATCCTCTACATTTCTGAAGAGACCCCTCACCCCGAAGAAAGTTTCTCTTTCATGGTATATTCTGAACCAAGTTAGGTACTGCTGTAGATATTTTAGCTCTGTGAGCTGTTCTTGGTATTGTAACACATAACACTTCTATTTAAAAAATCCGATGAAGTGTAATGTTGGTGTAGGTCTGAAACTGTTCTAACTGAAACCTCCGAGGTCCGGAAGGGGATGTTCATTGTGTTCCACTGTTGCAGTCATTACTCTTGGGTTATCCTGCTGGCAGGCTACCCGCAGTCGGCCTGAATTCCAAAGTCTTGGTCCAGCGTTGGTTGCTGTCGCCTCTTCCCTGACGTCAGTGCGCCAGGGGTATAAAAGATGCGGCTGACACCATTTTCTCCAGTATTCCTTGCCGCGCAGTGCCCGAAGCAGAAGCAGTTTGCAAGTGCCAGTCGGCCGACTCCTGAGATTTTCGTGTTCGAATTTCAGATCCGAAGTCTTCATTTAAAGCTAAGTACCCCATTGGGGAAACCTTTTTCTTGCTCCAGACCGATGTCAGAAAAAGTTAATAATTGTATTTCTTGTGGGAAGCAAATACCTCATAAGGACTTTCATTCTTATTGTATTCCTTGCCTAGGCCCTGATCACGACGTTGCTAATTGCAGGTTTTGTGCTAGATTTAACCAATGCACTATTAAGCGTCAGTACGATTTTGCATTTCATTACTTTGGCCGAAGATTTAATTACACGATGTCGTCGGATAGCCATCAGACCACCACAATTCACAAGAAAAGCAAGGAAAAGGACAGGCATCTGAGGTCCAAAACTGACGACAAGGCTTCTTCTAAGCCAGTCGCCGGTTCTCAGTGAGGCGCTTTCGTAGCCCCTGACACACGCTACCTCAGAGCCGCAGGCCGCTTCCGACTCCCACATGGAGCAGACTAGGCCGCTGGAAACTCAAGGTATTGGACACTTGGAAAATATTCCCTCAGATGGGTCCAGAGCCGCTGAGCAGGCATCGGCTTCTGAGGGTGTTTTCAGGCCTAAACAGTTATATGTAAAAACCGACTACAGCTTCAAAGGCAAAGACTAAAGCACCACTAAAGCACCACTAAAGACAAAGAAACAAGTGCAGCAAGCCCATGGACAGGCCTCCATGCCTAAAAAACAGATGTTCAAAATGGCCGAAGACCTAATTACTTTGATCAGGGGTTCCCATCCCCCCCCCTGATAAGAGGCCTAGGCAAGAGACAGAATATGAATCTTCAGATCAGATTTCCATTTCCTCTTACCCCTCTTCTGAACAGGAATACTCTCTTCCTTCCTATGAGGACTCTGCTGCTGAAGAATCTATCCCTTCAGCCTCTCCTCCTGAGGATTATTCTTTTGGGGAAACCCTGCATACCATGAGGGAGCACTTCCACTGGGAGAGCCAAGACTACTCAGAATCTAAGAAAAGGCTCAGAGACTTTCTTTTACTACCTCAGCACAGGCCTCTTGCTATCCCCCCTGTTTTAGACATTGTAGATGATGTATTTTCAGAGTCCAGCCTGTCTCCTGACTCTTTACCCCCTGCACCTGTTAAGCCAGACAGATACTACAGGGTTCAAGATTCACATAAATAAAAACCCTGCTGCTGACCCAGAAACTATTTCTCAGGGTCCCAAAGGGGTCAAGGCTTCCACTGCAAAAAACCTATCCCTCTGATAGGGATTCAAGGGCACTGGACAGATGGGGGAAAAAGGTTTACACTTCTGCTACCTTGGCTGTGAGGGCTTTAAATTGTCAATTTCATATACTTAAATATCAGCAATACTTAATGTCACTGCTTAAACAGAAAATATTAACAAATTCTGAATGTGCAGAAAACAAGGAAATGCAGGATTGATTGCATGCTACTGAACAAGTGGGAAGGCATACTTTGCAATGTGGTTTTGATTCTCCGGAGGCCTCTTGCAGGGCTGCTGTTACGGGTTCTGTCATTAGGAGGCATGCTTGGTTAAAGGAACAGAATCTGCCTGATCATGTTAAAGCAAAATTATTAGATGCTCCATTACAGCATAATACTTTGTTTGGTGTTAAAGCAGAAGAGGTGTTGAAGAAAATGGAGGACAAAGCAAAATCTATGCAGACAGTTAAGGATTTCTTACAGGTGCAGCCACCTAGATTTAGCAGGAACTGGCCCACAAATAACTGGTCCTTTCCAGTGTCAGACAGGCCACAAAGAGGCAGATACAGATGCCCCAGAGGCAGACCCCAGCCTCAAGGTTCATACAGGCCTAAACAATGGGGTGCTTCTACCTCCAAAAGCGGAGAAGACTAATCACAGCCATACAGGAAACAGTCCCAATGGCTTTCCTCTGCCAGCACCAAGCACTTATCTTTTGGCAGCCCCCTTAGGGGGGAAAACTAGCACTTTTTACAGAAAATTGGCACATAATCACCCAGGACAAATGGGTCTTGAATATAGTGTCTCAGGGCTACAGGTTCCACTTTCACACCCTGCCAAGGGCAAAAGGTATGCCAGACCTGCCACACAATCAATGGGCAGAGGCACAAAAGCAAGTTTCATCCCTCATGGACATGAGGGCCATTCAGCGTGTACCACAGCAAGAGCAGGGACAAGGATTTTATTCGAGACTTCTCTTGGTACCCAGAAAGGACAAAGCCTGGAGACCAATACTGGACCTGTCTATTCTAAACACATTTCTGGACATTCCAAAATTCAAAATGTTGACTCTGCAGCAGCTTCTGCCCATGCTGGGCAAGAAGGCTTGGCTTGTAACTTTGGACCTAAAAGAGGCATACCTGCATGTCCCAATCAGACAATCTTGCAGAAGATACCTCAGATTCATAGCTGGCTCAGTGCACTACCAATTCTCTGCACTGCCCTTTGGCTTATCTACTGTGCCCAGGGTCTTCACAAAATGCCTGGCACCAGTAATTGCATTTTGCAGACAAAGAGGAATTCAAATATATCCTTACTTGGATGACTGCCTTATTCAAGCAGAGAACAAGGACATTCTACTAAAGCATCTGACATTTGTAAAAATATTACTAATTTGACTAGGGTACACAGTAAACGAAAAGAAATCAAAACTAGTACCCTCTCAAGAGATAATATTCCTGGGTGCAAGCTTAAATACAACTGCCCAGATGGCTTATCTCACGCCAGACAAACAAAGGCAACAGACTTCTTCAAAATGTTGGCAACAAAGACCCAGTTATCTGCAAGAAAAATTCTGCAGCCTTTGGGCTTCATGGCATCCTGCATTCTGCTAATTCCATATGCCAGACTGCATATGAGGAAACTACAATGGTATCTAAAAAGTGTTTGGACTCAACATTGCCACAGCCTGGAAACATTTATTACCCTCATTCCCTGCCTGCAACAGGAGTTTTGATGGTGGGCACAGACCTGTCACCACAACAAGGGACAGCCATTCACTTTACCCACAGCCAGGCAGACACTAACAACGGATGCATCAAATTATGCCTGGGGGCCCCACATGGCAGAAAAATGTATTCAGGGCACATGGCCCGCAAGCCAGATGCATCTTCATATCAATCAAAAACAGATGCTAGCTGTTCAAAATGCCCTGACAGCTTTCAAGGATCTACTTCATCCAGGACAACTACTGATAAAGATGGACAATACTACAGTCATGAGGTACATAAAAGCAGGGAGGCACACATTCCTACCCCCTCTGCAGACAAGCCATGACTTTGTGGGACACAGCATTAACTTATCAAGTTCACCTGCAAGCACAATTCCTGCCAGGAAAGATAAATACTCTGGCAGACGAACTAAGCAGAAACCTCATGGATCCCCACGAGTGGAAGCTGGATCCACAAGTCTTCAGCATGATAACAAGGAAATGGGGATGCCCAAACATAGATCTGTTTGCCTCCCCTCACAACTGCCAACTACAGAGATTCTGCACAAGGACTTATCACAAGCAAACATGGAAAGTGGATGCCTTACCCTTCAGCTGGAAAAACCTAACCGTATATGCCTTTCCTCCACTGCCTCTCCTCCCCAAGGTACTCCGAGAGGTCAGACAAGAGAAGCCAAAAATGATACTGATTGCCCCAGACTGGCCACGCCAGCACTGGTACCCAATCCTAAAGAACTTGTCTCAAGGTCCAGCCTGGACATTGCCTCAGATTTCTCACTTACTGACCCAACAAAACAATCGGATCCTGCACAGCCAACTCAGGACCTTAAATCTGGCAGCATGGCGGATAGTGTAGCCATTCAGAACACTCCTCTCTCCAAAGCTGTGATGGATGTTATTTTGGAGGCCAGGAGGCCCAGTACCAGAAAATCTTATGCAGAAAAATGGAAGAGATTCTGTGCTTGGAACCAGGCACAAGGAATTGACACGTTTGTTCCAAACATTCCTCAGATTTTACTATACTTAACTGAGATGCTGGACAGAGGCCTATCCTTTTCATCAATTAAGATCCATGCCTCTGCCATTTCAGCCCATTACAATATATAACCACCTATCTTTTCTCATTCTTTAATAAGGCAGTACCTCAGAGAGGCCAAAAACATAAGACCTCCAAGGAGAGCACCGATACCTGCATGGGACCTCAATTATGTCTTGGAAAAACTCACACTGCCTCCTTTTGAGCCAGCCTCAACAGCTGATATAAAATTCTTATCCTGGAAAACAGCTCTGCTCCTAGCAATAACCTCTGCATGATGAGTCTTGGAGTT